>NW_028125326.1:0-183933 GCF_965194825.1 Balaenoptera physalus | reverse complement strand
TGACAAGTGTCATGGGGCATTTTGATGACATTGGCATGGAGCATTATAATGACAAGAGTTCTGGAGCATTTTGATGAAAAGGGCATGGAGCATTGTGATGACAGGGGCCATGGAAAATTGTGATGGTTTAAGCCATGGAGCATTGTGATGACAAGTGTCATGGGACATTTTGATGACATTGGCATGGAGCATTATGATGACAAGAGTTCTGGAGCACTTTGATGACAGGGGCATGGAGCATTGTGATCACAGGACCCATGGGGCATTGTGATGAAAAGAGCCATGGAGCATTGAGATGACAGGCGTCTTTAGGTATGGTGATGACAGTGGTCATGGAGCATTGTGATGAAAGAGATCATGGAGCAATATGATAACAGGGGCCATGGAGCATTGTGATGACAGGTGTATTGGAGCATTGTGATGAAAATAGTAATGGATCATTGTGATGACATGTGTCCTGGAACACTGTGATGACACGGTTCATCGAGTATTGTGATGACAAGGGTCATAGCGAATTGTGCTGACAGGGGTCATTGGGCATTGTGATGACATTGATCATCTAGGAATTGTGATGAAAGGTATCATGGAGCACTGTGATGACTGGGGGCATGAAGCATTGTTATGAAAATTGTCCTGGATTATTGTGATGACAGCAGTCATGGAGAATTGTGATGACAGGGATTATGCAGCATTGTGTTGACAAGGCTATGGACTATTGTGATGACAATGGTCATGGAGCAATGTGATGAAAGTTTTCATGGAACATCGTGATGAAAAGTGCCTGGGAGCATTGTGACGATAAAGGCCATGGAGCATTGTGATGACAAGTGTCACGGAGCATTGTAATGAAAGCTTTCATTATGCACTGTGATGACAAGGGGGATGGAGTATTGTGATGAAACTGGTCCTGGCGCATTGTGATAACAAAAGCCATGGAGCATTGTGATGACAGGCATCATGGAGCATGGTGAAGAAAGGGGCCATGGGGAATTGTAATGACAATAGAGAAATGTGATGAAAATGGTCAGCGAGCATAGTGATTAAACTGGTCATTGAGAATTGTGATGAATAGTGACATAGAGCATTGTGATGACAAAGGTCATGGAGAACTGTGATGACCAGGGTCATGTAGCTTTGTGATGACACGTCCATGGAACATTGTGATGACAAGAATTCTGGAGCATTGTGATGACAAGGGCCGTGGAGCATTGTGATGCCACGGTCATGGATCATTGTGATGACAAAATTCTGGAGCATTGTGAGGAAAAAGGCTTGGAGCATTGTGATTATAGAGGACATGGAGCATTGTGATGACATGGGCAGGGAACACTGTGATGACAGTTGTTATGGAGCAATGTGATGACAAGTGTCATGGAGCATTGTGATGAGAGGGGCCTTGGAGAATTGTGATGACAGGCGTCATGAGGCATTGAGATGGCAGTGGTCATGGAGCATTATGATGAAAGGTGTTATGGAGCACTGTGATTACAGGGGCCATGGAGCATTGTGAATACAAAGGCCATGGGGCATTGAGATGACAGTGGTCATGGAGCATTGTGATGAAAGTGGTAATGGATCATTGTGATGACAAGTGTCCTGGGACCCTGTGATGACATGGTTCATGGAGCATTGTGAGGACAATGGTCATGGCGAATTGTGATGACAATGTCATGGGGCATTGTGATGGCACTGGTCATCTAGAAATGTGATTCAAGTTATTATGGAGCACAGTAATGAGAGGGGCCATGGAGCATTGTGATGACAAGTGTCATGGAGCATTGTGATGACAGGTGTCATGGAGCATCGTGATGACAAATGCCATGGAGAATTGTGATGAGAGGTGGCTTTGGGCATTGTGATGAAAGGGGTCATGGAGTACTGGGATTACAGGGGGCATGGAGCATTGTGAAAACAAGTGACATGGTGAATAGTGATGACAGGCTTCATATAGCATTGTGATGACAAGTGCCATTTAGCATTTTGATGTCAGGGTTCATCAGGCATTGTGTTGACGGGGGTCACGTGTCATTGTGATGACAAAGGCCATAGAGCATTGTGATCACAGGGGTCATGGAGCATTGTGATGACATGGGCCATGGAGCATTGTGAAGACAAGATTCATGGAGCATTGTGATGACACTGGCATGAAGCATGGTGATGACAACAGAACTGGAGCATTGTGATGACAAGGGCATGGAGCATTGTGATTACAGGAGACATGGAGCATTGTGATGACATTGGCAGGGATCATTGTGATGACAGGGATCATGGAGCATTGTGATGACAAAGACCAAGGAACATTTTGATGACAAGTGTCATTGAGCAATGTGATGACACGGGAATGGAGCATTATGATGACAAATGTTCTGGAGCATTGTGATGACAAGCGCATGGAGCATTGTGATTACAGGGGCCATGGAGCATTGTGATGACAACGGAATGGAGCATTGTGATGACAGCGGTCATTGAGCATTGTGATTACAAAGACCATGAGGCATTGTGATGACAGGGACCTTGGAGCATTGTGATGACAATGGTCATCAAGCATTGTGATGACAGGGGTCATAGAGCATTGTGATGAGAAAGACCATGGAGCATGGTGATGACAGAGGCCATGGAACATTGTGATGACAAGGCCATGTACCATTGTGATGACAAGGGCAGGGAACCTTGTGGTGACCGGGGTCATGGAGCATTTTGATGACAACTTTCATGGAACATTGTGATGACAGGGGTCATGGAGCATTGTGTTGAAAAGGAACATGGAGCAGTGTGATTACAGGGTCCATGGAACATTGTGAATACATAGGCCATGGAACAATGTGATGACAGGGGTCATGTAGCATTGTGATGACAGGGTCATGGAGCATTGGGATTACAGGGCTTATGGGGCACTGTGATGACAGGGGGCATGGAGCATTGTGATGAAAATGGTCCTGGAGCATTATGATGACAGCAGTCACAGAGGATTGGGATGAAAGGTATCATGCAGCATTGTGATGACAACGGTCATGGATCATTTTGATGACAGGGGTCATGGAACATTGTGATAAGAATATTCATAAAGCATTTTGATGACAGGGGTCATGAAGCATTGTGTTGACACGGGCATGGAGCATTGTAATGATAGGATATCTGGAGCATTGTGATGAAAAGGGGATGGAGCATTTTGATGACAGGGTCCAAGGAGCATTGTGCTGACAATGGCATGGAGCATTGTGATGAAAAGGGTACTGGAGCACTGTGAGGAAAGGAATCATGGATCATTGTGATGACAGGGGTCATGGAGCTTTGTGATGACAAGGTCATGGAGCATTGTGATGACACGGTCAAGGAACATTGCGATGACAAGAATTATGGAACATTGTGATGAAAGGACATGGAGCATTGTGATGAAAGGTGACAAGGAGCATTGTGATGATATGGGCAGAGAACTTTGTGATGACAGGGGTCATGGAGCATTGTGATGAAAAGTGTCATCGAACATTGTACTGACAGGGATCATGGAGCTTTTTGGTAAGAGAGGCCTTGGAGATTTGTGGTGGCAGGCGTCATGGGGCATTCTAATGAGAGCGGTCTTGGATCATTGTGATGAAAGGGGTCATGGAGCACTGTGATTACAGGGGCCATGGAGCATTGTGAATACAAAGGCTATGGAGCATTGAGGTGACAGGTTTCATGGAGCATTGTGATGAAAGTGATCATGGATCATTGTGATGACAAGAGTCCTGGAACCTTGTGATGACAAGGTTCATGGAGCATTGTGATGACAAGGACCATGGCGAATTGTTATGACATCTGTCATGGGGCATTGTGATGACAGTGGTCATCTAGAATTGTGATGAAAGGTATAATGGAACACTGTGATGACAGGGGCCATGGAACATTGTGATGACAAAGGCCATGGAGCATTGTGATGACAAGTGTCATGGGGCATTTTGATGACATTGGCATGGAGCATTATAATGACAAGAGTTCTGGAGCATTTTGATGAAAAGGGCATGGAGCATTGTGATGACAGGGGCCATGGAAAATTGTGATGGTATAAGCCATGGAGCATTGTGATGACAAGTGTCATGGGACATTTTGATGACATTGGCATGGAGCATTATGATGACAAGAGTTCTGGAGCACTTTGATGACAAGGGCATGGAGCATTGTGATCACAGGGCCCATGGGGCATTGTGATGAAAAGAGCCATAGAGCATTGAGATGACAGGCGTCTTGAGGTATGGTGATGACAGTGGTCATGGAGCATTGTGATGAAAGAGATCATGGAGCAATATGATAACAGGGGCCATGGAGCATTGTGATGACAGGTGTATTGGAGCATTGTGATGAAAATAGTAATGGATCATTGTGATGACATGTGTCCTGGAACACTGTGATGACACGGTTCATCGAGTATTGTGATGACAAGGGTCATAGCGAATTGTGATGACAGGAGTCATTGGGCATTGTGATGACATTGATCATCTAGGAATTGTGATGAAAGGTATCATGGAGCACTGTGATGACTGGGGGCATGAAGCATTGTTATGAAAATTGTCCTGGATTATTGTGATGACAGCAGTCATGGAGAATTGTGATGACAGGGATTATGCAGCATTGTGTTGACAAGGCTATGGACTATTGTGATGACAATGGTCATGGAGCAATGTGATGAAAGTTTTCATGGAACATCGTGATGAAAAGTGCCTGGGAGCATTGTGACGATAAAGGCCATGGAGCATTGTGATGACAAGTGTCACGGAGCATTGTAATGAAAGCTTTCATTATGCACTGTGATGACAAGGGGGATGCAGTATTGTGATGAAACTGGTCCTGGCGCATTATGATAACAAAAGCCATGGAGCATTGTGATGACAGGCATCATGGAGCATGGTGAAGAAAGGGGCCATGGGGAATTGTAATGACAATACAGAAATGTGATGAAAATGGTCAGCGAGCATAGTGATTAAAGTGGTCATTGAGAATTGTGATGAATAGTGACATAGAGCATTGTGATGACAAAGGTCATGGAGAACTGTGATGACCAGGGTCATGTAGCTTTGTGATGACACGTCCATGGAACATTGTGATGACAAGAATTCTGGAGCATTGTGATGACAAGGGCCGTGGAGCATTGTGATGCCACGGTCATGGATCATTGTGATGACAAAATTCTGGAGCATTGTGAGGAAAAAGGCTTGGAGCATTGTGATTATAGAGGACATGGAGCATTGTGATGACATGGGCAGGAAACACAGTGATGACAGTTGTTATGGAGCAATGTGATGACAAGTGTCATGGAGCATTGTGATGAGAGGGGCCTTGGAGAATTGTGATGAAAGGCGTCATGAGGCATTGAGATGGCAGTGGTCATGGAGCATTATGATGAAAGGTGTTATGGAGCACTGTGATTACAGGGGCCATGGAGCATTGTGAATACAAAGGCCATGGGGCATTGAGATGACAGTGGTCATGGAGCATTGTGATGAAAGTGGTAATGGATCATTGTGATGACAAGTGTCCTGGGACCCTGTGATGACATGGTTCATGGAGCATTGTGATGACAATGGTCATGGCGAATTGTGATGACAATGTCATGGGGCATTGTGATGGCACTGGTCATCTAGAAATGTGATTCAAGTTATTATGGAGCACAGTAATGAGAGGGGCCATGGAGCATTGTGATGACAAGTGTCATGGAGCATTGTGATGACAGGTGTCATGGAGCATCGTGATGACAAATGCCATGGAGAATTGTGATGAGAGGTGGCATTGGGCATTGTGATGAAAGGGGTCATGGAGTACTGGGATTACAGGGGGCATGGAGCATTGTGAAAACAAGTGACATGGTGAATAGTGATGACAGGCTTCATATAGCATTGTGATGACAAGTGCCATTTAGCATTTTGATGTCAAGGTTCATCAGGCATTGTGTTGACGGGGGTCACGTGTCATTGTGATGACAAAGGCCATAGAGCATTGTGATCACAGGGGTCATGGAGCATTGTGATGACATGGGCCATGGAGCATTGTGAAGACAAGATTCATGGAGCATTGTGATGACACTGGCATGAAGCATGGTGATGACAACAGAACTGGAGCATTGTGATGACAAGGGCATGGAGCATTGTGATTACAGGAGACATGGAGCATTGTGATGACATTGGCAGGGATCATTGTGATGACAGGGATCATGGAGCATTGTGATGACAAAGACCAAGGAACATTTTGATGACAAGTGTCATTGAGCAATGTGATGACACGGGAATGGAGCATTATGATGACAAATGTTCTGGAGCATTGTGATGACAAGCGCAGGGAGCATTGTGATTACAGGGGCCATGGAGCATTGTGATGACAACGGCATGGAGCATTGTGATGACAGTGGTCATTGAGCATTGTGATTACAAAGACCATGAGGCATTGTGATGACAGGGACCTTGGAGCATTGTGATGACAATGGTCATCAAGCATTGTGATGACAGGGGTCATAGAGCATTGTGATGAGAAAGACCATGGAGCATGGTGATGACAGAGGCCATGGAACATTGTGATGACAAGGCCATGTACCATTGTGATGACAAGGGCAGGGAAACTTGTGGTGACCGGGGTCATGGAGCATTTTGATGACAAATTTCATGGAACATTGTGATGACAGGGGTCATGGAGCATTGTGTTGAAAAGGAACATGGAGCAGTGTGATTACAGGGTCCATGGAACATTGTGAATACATAGGCCATGGAACAATGTGATGACAGGGGTCATGTAGCATTGTGATGACAGGGTCATGGAGCATTGTGATTACAGGGCTTATGGGACACTGTGATGACAGGGGGCATGGAGCATTGTGATGAAAATGGTCCTGGAGCATTATGATGACAGCAGTCACAGAGGATTGGGATGTAAGGTATCATGCAGCATTGTGATGACAACGGTCATGGATCATTTTGATGACAGGGGTCATGGAACATTGTGATAAGAATATTCATAAAGCATTTTGATGACAGGGGTCATGAAGCATTGTGTTGACACGGGCATGGAGCATTGTAATGATAGGATATCTGGAGCATTGTGATGAAAAGGGGATGGAGCATTTTGATGACAGGGTCCAAGGAGCATTGTGCTGACAATGGCATGGAGCATTGTGATGAAAAGGGTACTGGAGCACTGTGAGGAAAGGAATCATGGATCATTGTGATGACAGGGGTCATGGAGCTTTGTGATGACAAGGGTCATGGAGCATTGTGAAGACACGGTCAAGGAACATTGCGATGACAAGAATTATGGAGCATTGTGATGAAAGGACATGGAGCATTGTGATGAAAGGTGACAAGGAGCATTGTGATGATATGGGCAGAGAACTTTGTGATGACAGGGGTCATGGAGCATTGTGATGAAAAGTGTCATCGAACATTGTACTGACAGGGATCATGGAGCTTTTTGGTAAGAGAGGCCTTGGAGATTTGTGGTGGCAGGCGTCATGGGGCATTCTAATGAGAGCGGTCTTGGATCATTGTGATGAAAGGGGTCATGGAGCACTGTGATTACAGGGGCCATGGAGCATTGTGAATACAAAGGCTATGGAGCATTGAGGTGACAGGTTTCATGGAGCATTGTGATGAAAGTGATCATGGATCATTGTGATGACAAGAGTCCTGGAACCTTGTGATGACAAGGTTCATGGAGCATTGTGATGACAAGGACCATGGCGAATTGTTATGACATCTGTCATGGGGCATTGTGATGACAGTGGTCATCTAGAATTGTGATGAAAGGTATAATGGAGCACTGTGATGACAGGGGCCATGGAACATTGTGATGACAAAGGCCATGGAGCATTGTGATGACAAGTGTCATGGGGCATTTTGATGACATTGTCATGGAGCATTATAATGACAAGAGTTCTGGAGCATTTTGATGAAAAGGGCATGGAGCATTGTGATGACAGGGGCCATGGAAAATTGTGATGGTTTAAGCCATGGAGCATTGTGATGACAAGTGTCATGGGACATTTTGATGACATTGGCATGGAGCATTATGATGACAAGAGTTCTGGAGCACTTTGATGACAAGGGCATGGAGCATTGTGATCACAGGACCCATGGGGCATTGTGATGAAAAGAGCCATGGAGCATTGAGATGACAGGCGTCTTTAGGTATGGTGATGACAGTGGTCATGGAGCATTGTGATGAAAGAGATAATGGAGCAATATGATAACAGGGGCCATGGAGCATTGTGATGACAGGTGTATTGGAGCATTGTGATGAAAATAGTAATGGATCATTGTGATGACATGTGTCCTGGAACACTGTGATGACACGGTTCATCGAGTATTGTGATGACAAGGGTCATAGCGAATTGTGATGACAGGGGTCATTGGGCATTGTGATGACATTGATCATCTAGGAATTGTGATGAAAGGTATCATGGAGCACTGTGATGACTGGGGGCATGAAGCATTGTTATGAAAATTGTCCTGGATTATTGTGATGACAGCAGTCATGGAGAATTGTGATGACAGGGATTATGCAGCATTGTGTTGACAAGGCTATGGACTATTGTGATGACAATGGTCATGGAGCAATGTGATGAAAGTTTTCATGGAACATCGTGATGAAAAGTGCCTGGGAGCATTGTGACGATAAAGGCCATGGAGCATTGTGATGACAAGTGTCACGGAGCATTGTAATGAAAGCTTTCATTATGCACTGTGATGACAAGGGGGATGGAGTATTGTGATGAAACTGGTCCTGGCGCATTGTGATAACAAAAGCCATGGAGCATTGTGATGACAGGCATCATGGAGCATGGTGAAGAAAGGGGCCATGGGGAATTGTAATGACAATAGAGAAATGTGATGAAAATGGTCAGCGAGCATAGTGATTAAAGTGGTCATTGAGAATTGTGATGAATAGTGACATAGAGCATTGTGATGACAAAGGTCATGGAGAACTGTGATGACCAGGGTCATGTAGCTTTGTGATGACACGTCCATGGAACATTGTGATGACAAGAATTCTGGAGCATTGTGATGACAAGGGCCGTGGAGCATTGTGATGCCACGGTCATGGATCATTGTGATGACAAAATTCTGGAGCATTGTGAGGAAAAAGGCTTGGAGCATTGTGATTATAGAGGACATGGAGCATTGTGATGACATGGGCAGGGAACACTGTGATGACAGTTGTTATGGAGCAATGTGATGACAAGTGTCATGGAGCATTGTGATGAGAGGGGCCTTGGAGAATTGTGATGACAGGCGTCATGAGGCATTGAGATGGCAGTGGTCATGGAGCATTATGATGAAAGGTGTTATGGAGCACTGTGATTACAGGGGCCATGGAGCATTGTGAATACAAAGGCCATGGGGCATTGAGATGACAGTGGTCATGGAGCATTGTGATGAAAGTGGTAATGGATCATTGTGATGACAAGTGTCCTGGGACCCTGTGATGACATGGTTCATGGAGCATTGTGATGACAATGGTCATGGCGAATTGTGATGACAATGTAATGGGGCATTGTGATGGCACTGGTCATCTAGAAATGTGATTCAAGTTATTATGGATCACAGTAATGAGAGGGGCCATGGAGCATTGTGATGACAAGTGTCATGGAGCATTGTGATGACAGGTGTCATGGAGCATCTTGATGACAAATGCCATGGAGAATTGTGATGAGAGGTGGCATTGGGCATTGTGATGAAAGGGGTCATGGAGTACTGGGATTACAGGGCGCATGGAGCATTGTGAAAACAAGTGACTTGGTGAATAGTGATGACAGGCTTCATATAGCATTGTGATGACAAGTGCCATTTAGCATTTTGATGTCAGGGTTCATCAGGCATTGTGTTGACGGGGGTCACGTGTCATTGTGATGACAAAGGCCATAGAGCATTGTGATCACAGGGGTCATGGAGCATTGTGACGAAATGGGCCATGGAGCATTGTGAAGACAAGATTCATGGAGCATTGTGATGACACTGGCATGAAGCATGGTGATGACAACAGAACTGGAGCATTGTGATGACAAGGGCATGGAGCATTGTGATTACAGGCGACATGGAGCATTGTGATGATATTGGCAGGGATCATTGTGATGACAGGGATCATGGAGCATTGTGATGACAAAGACCAAGGAACATTTTGATGACAAGTGTCATTGAGCAATGTGATGACACGGGAATGGAGCATTATGATGACAAATGTTCTGGAGCATTGTGATGACAAGCGTATGGAGCATTGTGATTACAGGGGCCATGAAGCATTGTGATGCCAGCGGCATGGAGCAGTGTGATGACAGTGGTCTTTGAGCATTGTGATTACAAAGACCATGAGGCATTGTGATGACAGGGACCTTGGAGCATTGTGATGACAATGGTCATCAAGCATTGTGATGACAGGGGTCATAGAGCATTGTGATGAGAAAGACCATGGAGCATGGTGATGACAGAGGCCATGGAACATTGTGATGACAAGGCCATGTACCATTGTGATGACAAGGGCAGGGAACCTTGTGGTGACCGGGGTCATGGAGCATTTTGATGACAACTTTCATGGAACATTGTGATGACAGGGGTCATGGAGCATTGTGTTGAAAAGGAACATGGAGCAGTGTGATTACAGGGTCCATGGAACATTGTGAATACATAGGCCATGGAACAATGTGATGACAGGGGTCATGTAGCATTGTGATGACAGGGTCATGGAGCATTGGGATTACAGGGCTTATGGGGCACTGTGATGACAGGGGGCATGGAGCATTGTGATGAAAATGGTCCTGGAGCATTATGATGACAGCAGTCACAGAGGATTGGGATGAAAGGTATCATGCAGCATTGTGATGACAACGGTCATGGATCATTTTGATGACAGGGGTCATGGAACATTGTGATAAGAATATTCATAAAGCATTTTGATGACAGGGGTCATGAAGCATTGTGTTGACACGGCCATGGAGCATTGTAATGATAGGATATCTGGAGCATTGTGATGAAAAGGGGATGGAGCATTTTGATGACAGGGTCCAAGGAGCATTGTGCTGACAATGGCATGGAGCATTGTGATGAAAAGGGTACTGGAGCACTGTGAGGAAAGGAATCATGGATCATTGTGATGACAGGGGTCATGGAGCTTTGTGATGACAAGGGTCATGGAGCATTGTGATGACACGGTCAAGGAACATTGCGATGACAAGAATTATGGAGCATTGTGATGAAAGGACATGGAGCATTGTGATGAAAGGTGACAAGGAGCATTGTGATGATATGGGCAGAGAACTTTGTGATGACAGGGGTCATGGAGCATTGTGATGAAAAGTGTCATCGAACATTGTACTGACAGGGATCATGGAGCTTTTTGGTAAGAGAGGCCTTGGAGATTTGTGGTGGCAGGCGTCATGGGGCATTCTAATGAGAGCGGTCTTGGATCATTGTGATGAAAGGGGTCATGGAGCACTGTGATTACAGGGGCCATGGAGCATTGTGAATACAAAGGCTATGGAGCATTGAGGTGACAGGTTTCATGGAGCATTGTGATGAAAGTGATCATGGATCATTGTGATGACAAGAGTCCTGGAACCTTGTGATGACAAGGTTCATGGAGCATTGTGATGACAAGGACCATGGCGAATTGTTATGACATCTGTCATGGGGCATTGTGATGACAGTGGTCATCTAGAATTGTGATGAAAGGTATAATGGAGCACTGTGATGACAGGGGCCATGGAACATTGTGATGACAAAGGCCATGGAGCACTGTGATGACAAGTGTCATGGGGCATTTTGATGACATTGGCATGGAGCATTATGATGACAAGAGTTCTGGAGCACTTTGATGACAAGGGCATGGAGCATTGTGATCACAGGGCCCATGGGGCATTGTGATGAAAAGAGCCATGGAGCATTGAGATGACAGGCGTCTTGAGGTATGGTGATGACAGTGGTCATGGAGCATTGTGATGAAAGAGATCATGGAGCAATATGATAACAGGGGCCATAGAGCATTGTGATGACAGGTGTATTGGAGCATTGTGATGAAAATTGTAATGGATCATTGTGATGACATGTGTCCTGGAACACTCTGATGACACGGTTCATCGAGTATTGTGATGACAAGGGTCATAGCGAATTGTGATGACAGGTGTCATTGGGCATTGTGATGACATTGATCATCTAGGAATTGTGATGAAAGGTATCATGGAGCACTGTGATGACTGGGGCCATGAAGCATTGTTATGAAAATTGTCCTGGATTATTGTGATGACAGCAGTCATGGGGAATTGTGATGACAGGGATTATGCAGCATTGTGTTGACAAGGCTATGGACTATTGTGATGACAATGGTCATGGAGCAATGTGATGAAAGTTTTCATGGAACATCGTGATGAAAAATGCCTGGGAGCATTGTGACGATAAAGGCCATGGAGCATTGTGATGACAAGTGTCACGGAGCATTGTAATGAAAGCTTTCTTTATGCACTGTGATGACAAGGGGGATGGAGTATTGTGATGAAACTGGTCCTGGCGCATTGTGATAACAAAAGCCATGGAGCATCGTGATGACAGGCATCATGGAGCATGGTGAAAAAAGGGTCCATGGGGAATTGTAATGACAATAGAGAAATGTGATGAAAATGGTCAGCGAGCATAGTGATTAAAGTGGTCATTGAGAATTGTGATGAATAGTGACATAGAGCATTGTGATGACAAAGGTCATGGAGAACTGTGATGACCAGGGTCATGTAGCTTTGTGATGACACGTCCATGGAACATTGTGATGACAAGAATTCTGGAGCATTGTGATGACAAGGGCCGTGGAGCATTGTGATGCCACGGTCATGGAACATTGTGATGACAAAATTCTGGAGCATTGTGAGGAAAAAGGCTTGGAGCATTGTGATTATACGGGACATGGAGCATTGTGATGACATGGGCAGGGAACACTGTGATGACAGTTGTTATGGAGCAATGTGATGACAAGTGTCATGGAGCATTGTGATGAGAGGGGCCTTGGAGAATTGTGATGACAGGCGTCATGAGGCATTGAGATGGCAGTGGTCATGGAGCATTATTATGAAAGGTGTTATGGAGCACTGTGATTACAGGGGCCATGGAGCATTGTGAATACAAAGGCCATGGGGCATTGAGATGACAGTGGTCATGGAGCATTGTGATGAAAGTGGTAATGGATCATTGTGATGACAAGTGTCCTGGGACCCTGTGATGACATGGTTCATGGAGCATTGTGATGACAATGGTCATGGCGAATTGTGATGAGAATGTCATGGGGCATTGTGATGGCACTGGTCATCTAGAAATGTGATTCAAGTTATTATGGAGCACAGTAATGAGAGGGGCCATGGAGCATTGTGATGACAAGTGTCATGGAGCATTGTGATGACAGGTGTCATGGAGCATCGTGATGACAAATGCCATGGAGAATTGTGATGAGAGGTGGCATTGGGCATTGTGATGAAAGGGGTCATGGAGTACTGGGATTACAGGGGGCATGGAGCATTGTGAAAACAAGTGACATGGTGAATAGTGATGACAGGCTTCATATAGCATTGTGATGACAAGTGCCATTTAGCATTTTGATGTCAGGGTTCATCAGGCATTGTGTTGACGGGGGTCACGTGTCATTGTGATGACAAAGGCCATAGAGCATTGTGATCACAGGGGTCATGGAGCATTGTGATGACATGGGCCATGGAGCATTGTGAAGACAAGATTCATGGAGCATTGTGATGACACTGGCATGAAGCATGGTGATGACAACAGAACTGGAGCATTGTGATGACAAGGGCATGGAGCATTGTGATTACAGGAGACATGGAGCATTGTGATGACATTGGCAGGGATCATTGTGATGACAGGGATCATGGAGCATTGTGATGACAAAGACCAAGGAACATTTTGATGACAAGTGTCATTGAGCAATGTGATGACACGGGAATGGAGCATTATGATGACAAATGTTCTGGAGCATTGTGATGACAAGCGCATGGAGCATTGTGATTACAGGGGCCATGGAGCATTGTGATGACAACGGCATGGAGCATTGTGATGACAGTGGTCATTGAGCATTGTGATTACAAAGACCATGAGGCATTGTGATGACAGGGACCTTGGAGCATTGTGATGACAATGGTCATCAAGCATTGTGATGACAGGGGTCATAGAGCATTGTGATGAGAAAGACCATGGAGCATGGTGATGACAGAGGCCATGGAACATTGTGATGACAAGGCCATGTAGCATTGTGATGACAAGGGCAGGGAACCTTGTGGTGACCGGGGTCATGGAGCATTTTGATGACAACTTTCATGGAACATTGTGATGACAGGGGTCATGGAGCATTGTGTTGAAAAGGAACATGGAGCAGTGTGATTACAGGGTCCATGGAACATTGTGAATACATAGGCCATGGAACAATGTGATGACAGGGGTCATGTAGCATTGTGATGACAGGGTCATGGAGCATTGGGATTACAGGGCTTATGGGGCACTGTGATGACAGGGGGCATGGAGCATTGTGATGAAAATGGTCCTGGAGCATTATGATGACAGCAGTCACAGAGGATTGGGATGAAAGGTATCATGCAGCATTGTGATGACAACGGTCATGGATCATTTTGATGACAGGGGTCATGGAACATTGTGATAAGAATGTTCATAAAGCATTGTGATGACAGGGGTCATGAAGCATTGTGTTGACACGGGCATGGAGCATTGTAATGATAGGATATCTGGAGCATTGTGATGAAAAGGGGATGGAGCATTTTGATGACAGGGTCCAAGGAGCATTGTGCTGACAATGGCCTGGAGCATTGTGATGAAAAGGGTACTGGAGCACTGTGAGGAAAGGAATCATGGATCATTGTGATGACAGGGGTCATGGAGCTTTGTGATGACAAGGGTCATGGAGCATTGTGATGACACGGTCAAGGAACATTGCGATGACAAGAATTATGGAGCATTGTGATGAAAGGACATGGAGCATTGTGATGAAAGGTGACAAGGAGCATTGTGATGATATGGGCAGAGAACTTTGTGATGACAGGGGTCATGGAGCATTGTGATGAAAAGTGTCATCGAACATTGTACTGACAGGGATCATGGAGCTTTTTGGTAAGAGAGGCCTTGGAGATTTGTGGTGGCAGGCGTCATGGGGCATTCTAATGAGAGCGGTCTTGGATCATTGTGATGAAAGGGGTCATGGAGCACTGTGATTACAGGGGCCATGGAGCATTGTGAATACAAAGGCTAGGGAACATTGAGGTGACAGGTTTCATGGAGCATTGTGATGAAAGTGATCATGGATCATTGTGATGACAAGAGTCCTGGAACCTTGTGATGACAAGGTTCATGGAGCATTGTGATGACAAGGACCATGGCGAATTGTTATGACATCTGTCATGGGGCATTGTGATGACAGTGGTCATCTAGAATTGTGATGAAAGGTATAATGGAGCACTGTGATGACAGGGGCCATGGAACATTGTGATGACCAAGGCCATGGAGCATTGTGATGACAAGTGTCATGGGGCATTTTGATGACATTGGCATGGAGCATTATAATGACAAGAGTTCTGGAGCATTTTGATGAAAAGGGCATGGAGCATTGTGATGACAGGGGCCATGGAAAATTGTGATGGTATAAGCCATGGAGCATTGTGATGACAAGTGTCATGGGACATTTTGATGACATTGGCATGGAGCATTATGATGACAAGAGTTCTGGAGCACTTTGATGACAAGGGCATGGAGCATTGTGATCACAGGACCCATGGGGCATTGTGATGAAAAGAGCCATGGAGCATTGAGATGACAGGCGTCTTGAGGTATGGTGAAGACAGTGGTCATGGAGCATTGTGATGAAAGAGATCATGGAGCAATATGATAACAGGGGCCATGGAGCATTGTGATGACAGGTGTATTGGAGCATTGTGATGAAAATAGTAATGGATCATTGTGATGACATGTGTCCTGGAACACTGTGATGACACGGTTCATCGAGTATTGTGATGACAAGGGTCATAGCGAATTGTGATGACAGGTGTCATTGGGCTTTGTGATGACATTGATCATCTAGGAATTGTGATGAAAGGTATCATGGAGCACTGTGATGACTGGGGGCATGAAGCATTGTTATGAAAATTGTCCTGGATTATTGTGATGACAGCAGTCATGGAGAATTGTGATGACAGGGATTATGCAGCATTGTGTTGACAAGGCTATGGACTATTGTGATGACAATGGTCATGGAGCAATGTGATGAAAGTTTTCATGGAACATCGTGATGAAAAGTGCCTGGGAGCATTGTGACGATAAAGGCCATGGAGCATTGTGATGACAAGTGTCACGGAGCATTGTAATGAAAGCTTTCATTATGCACTGTGATGACAAGGGGGATGGAGTGTTGTGATGAAACTGGTCCTGGCGCATTGTGATAACAAAAGCCATGGAGCATTGTGATGACAGGCATCATGGAGCATGGTGAAGAAAGGGGCCATGGGGAATTGTAATGACAATAGAGAAATGTGATGAAAATGGTCAGCGAGCATAGTGATTAAAGTGGTCATTGAGAATTGTGATGAATAGTGACATAGAGCATTGTGATGACAAAGGTCATGGAGAACTGTGATGACCAGGGTCATGTAGCTTTGTGATGACACGTCCATGGAACATTGTGATGACAAGAATTCTGGAGCATTGTGATGACACGGGCCGTGGAGCATTGTGATGCCACGGTCATGGATCATTGTGATGACAAAATTCTGGAGCATTGTGAGGAAAAAGGCTTGGAGCATTGTGATTATAGAGGACATGGAGCATTGTGATGACATGGGCAGGGAACACTGTGATGACAGTTGTTATGGAGCAATGTGATGACAAGTGTCATGGAGCATTGTGATGAGAGGGGCCTTGGAGAATTGTGATGACAGGCGTCATGAGGCATTGAGATGGCAGTGGTCATGGAGCATTATGATGAAAGGTGTTATGGAGCACTGTGATTACAGGGGCCATGGAGCATTGTGAATACAAAGGCCATGGGGCATTGAGATGACAGTGGTCATGGAGCATTGTGATGAAAGTGGTAATGGATCATTGTGATGACAAGTGTCCTGGGACCCTGTGATGACATGGTTCATGGAGCATTGTGATGACAATGGTCATGGCGAATTGTGATGACAATGTCATGGGGCATTGTGATGGCACTGGTCATCTAGAAATGTGATTCAAGTTATTATGGAGCACAGTAATGAGAGGGGCCATGGAGCATTGTGATGACAAGTGTCATGGAGCATTGTGATGACAGGTGTCATGGAGCATCGTGATGACAAATGCCATGGAGAATTGTGATGAGAGGTGGCATTGGGCATTGTGATGAAAGGGGTCATGGAGTACTGGGATTACAGGGGGCATGGAGCATTGTGAAAACAAGTGACATGGTGAATAGTGATGACAGGCTTCATATAGCATTGTGATGACAAGTGCCATTTAGCATTTTGATGTCAGGGTTCATCAGGCATTGTGTTGACGGGGGTCACGTGTCATTGTGATGACAAAGGCCATAGAGCATTGTGATCACAGGGGTCATGGAGCATTGTGATGACATGGGCCATGGAGCATTGTGAAGACAAGATTCATGGAGCATTGTGATGACACTGGCATGAAGCATGGTGATGACAACAGAACTGGAGCATTGTGATGACAAGGGCATGGAGCATTGTGATTACAGGAGACATGGAGCATTGTGATGACATTGGCAGGGATCATTGTGATGACAGGGATCATGGAGCATTGTGATGACAAAGACCAAGGAACATTTTGATGACAAGTGTCATTGAGCAATGTGATGACACGGGAATGGAGCATTATGATGACAAATGTTCTGGAGCATTGTGATGACAAGCGCATGGAGCATTGTGATTACAGGGGCCATGGAGCATTGTGATGACAACGGCATGGAGCATTGTGATGACAGTGGTCATTGAGCATTGTGATTACAAAGACCATGAGGCATTGTGATGACAGGGACCTTGGAGCATTGTGATGACAATGGTCATCAAGCATTGTGATGACAGGGGTCATAGAGCATTGTGATGAGAAAGACCATGGAGCATGGTGATGACAGAGGCCATGGAACATTGTGATGACAAGGCCATGTAGCATTGTGATGACAAGGGCAGGGAACCTTGTGGTGACCGGGGTCATGGAGCATTTTGATGACAACTTTCATGGAACATTGTGATGACAGGGGTCATGGAGCATTGTGTTGAAAAGGAACATGGAGCAGTGTGATTACAGGGTCCATGGAACATTGTGAATACATAGGCCATGGAACAATGTGATGACAGGGGTCATGTAGCATTGTGATGACAGGGTCATGGAGCATTGGGATTACAGGGCTTATGGGGCACTGTGATGACAGGGGGCATGGAGCATTGTGATGAAAATGGTCCTGGAGCATTATGATGACAGCAGTCACAGAGGATTGGGATGAAAGGTATCATGCAGCATTGTGATGACAACGGTCATGGATCATTTTGATGACAGGGGTCATGGAACATTGTGATAAGAATGTTCATAAAGCATTTTGATGACAGGGGTCATGAAGCATTGTGTTGACACGGACATGGAGCATTTTAATGATAGGATAGCTGGAGCATTGTGATGAAAAGGGGATGGAGCATTTTGATGACAGGGTCCAAGGAGCATTGTGCTGACAATGGCATGGAGCATTGTGATGAAAAGGGTACTGGAGCACTGTGAGGAAAGGAATCATGGATCATTGTGATGACAGGGGTCATGGAGCTTTGTGATGACAAGGGTCATGGAGCATTGTGATGACACGGTCAAGGAACATTGCGATGACAAGAATTATGGAGCATTGTGATGAAAGGACATGGAGCATTGTGATGAAAGGTGACAAGGAGCATTGTGATGACAACGGCATGGAGCATTGTGATGACAGTGGTCATTGAGCATTGTGATTACAAAGACCATGAGGCATTGTGATGACAGGGACCTTGGAGCATTGTGATGACAATGGTCATCAAGCATTGTGATGACAGGGGTCATAGAGCATTGTGATGAGAAAGACCATGGAGCATGGTGATGACAGAGGCCATGGAACATTGTGATGACAAGGCCATGTAGCATTGTGATGACAAGGGCAGGGAACCTTGTGGTGACCGGGGTCATGGAGCATTTTGATGACAACTTTCATGGAACATTGTGATGACAGGGGTCATGGAGCATTGTGTTGAAAAGGAACATGGAGCAGTGTGATTACAGGGTCCATGGAACATTGTGAATACATAGGCCATGGAACAATGTGATGACAGGGGTCATGTAGCATTGTGATGACAGGGTCATGGAGCATTGGGATTACAGGGCTTATGGGGCACTGTGATGACAGGGGGCATGGAGCATTGTGATGAAAATGGTCCTGGAGCATTATGATGACAGCAGTCACAGAGGATTGGGATGAAAGGTATCATGCAGCATTGTGATGACAACGGTCATGGATCATTTTGATGACAGGGGTCATGGAACATTGTGATAAGAATGTTCATAAAGCATTTTGATGACAGGGGTCATGAAGCATTGTGTTGACACGGACATGGAGCATTTTAATGATAGGATAGCTGGAGCATTGTGATGAAAAGGGGATGGAGCATTTTGATGACAGGGTCCAAGGAGCATTGTGCTGACAATGGCATGGAGCATTGTGATGAAAAGGGTACTGGAGCACTGTGAGGAAAGGAATCATGGATCATTGTGATGACAGGGGTCATGGAGCTTTGTGATGACAAGGGTCATGGAGCATTGTGATGACACGGTCAAGGAACATTGCGATGACAAGAATTATGGAGCATTGTGATGAAAGAACATGGAGCATTGTGATGAAAGGTGACAAGGAGCATTGTGATGATATGGGCAGAGAACTTTGTGATGACAGGGGTCATGGAGCATTGTGATGAAAAGTGTCATCGAACATTGTACTGACAGGGATCATGGAGCTTTTTGGTAAGAGAGGCCTTGGAGATTTGTGGTGGCAGGCGTCATGGGGCATTCTAATGAGAGCGGTCTTGGATCATTGTGATGAAAGGGGTCATGGAGCACTGTGATTACAGGGGCCATGGAGCATTGTGAATACAAAGGCTATGGAGCATTGAGGTGACAGGTTTCATGGAGCATTGTGATGAAAGTGATCATGGATCACTGTGATGACAAGAGTCCTGGAACCTTGTGATGACAAGGTTCATGGAGCATTGTGATGACAAGGACCATGGCGAATTGTTATGACATCTGTCATGGGGCATTGTGATGACAGTGGTCATCTAGAATTGTGATGAAAGGTATAATGGAGCACTGTGATGACAGGGGCCATGGAACATTGTGATGACAAAGGCCATGGAGCATTGTGATGACAAGTGTCATGGGGCATTTTGATGACATTGGCATGGAGCATTATAATGACAAGAGTTCTGGAGCATTTTGATGAAAAGGGCATGGAGCATTGTGATGACAGGGGCCATGGAAAATTGTGATGGTATAAGCCATGGAGCATTGTGATGACAAGTGTCATGGGACATTTTGATGACTTTGGCATGGAGCATTATAATGACAAGAGTTCTGGAGCACTTTGATGACAAGGGCATGGAGCATTGTGATCACAGGACCCATGGGGCATTGTGATGAAAAGAGCCATGGAGCATTGAGATGACAGGCGTCTTGAGGTATGGTGATGACAGTGGTCATGGAGCATTGTGATGAAAGAGATCATGGAGCAATATGATAACAGGGGCCATGGAGCATTGTGATGACAGGTGTATTGGAGCATTGTGATGAAAATAGTAATGGATCATTGTGATGACATGTGTCCTGGAACACTGTGATGACACGGTCCATCGAGTATTGTGATGACAAGGGTCATAGCGAATTGTGATGACAGGTGTCATTGGGCATTGTGATGACATTGATCATCTAGGAATTGTGATGAAAGGTATCATGGAGCACTGTGATGACTGGGGGCATGAAGCATTGTTATGAAAATTGTCCTGGATTATTGTGATGACAGCAGTCATGGAGAATTGTGATGACAGGGATTATGCAGCATTGTGTTGACAAGGCTATGGACTATTGTGATGACAATGGTCATGGAGCAATGTGATGAAAGTTTTCATGGAACATCGTGATGAAAAGTGCCTGGGAGCATTGTGACGATAAAGGCCATGGAGCATTGTGATGACAAGTGTCACGGAGCATTGTAATGAAAGCTTTCATTATGCACTGTGATGACAAGGGGGATGGAGTGTTGTGATGAAACTGGTCCTGGCGCATTGTGATAACAAAAGCCATGGAGCATTGTGATGACAGGCATCATGGAGCATGGTGAAGAAAGGGGCCATGGGGAATTGTAATGACAATAGAGAAATGTGATGAAAATGGTCAGCGAGCATAGTGATTAAAGTGGTCATTGAGAATTGTGATGAATAGTGACATAGAGCATTGTGATGACAAAGGTCATGGAGAACTGTGATGACCAGGGTCATGTAGCTTTGTGATGACACGTCCATGGAACATTGTGATGACAAGAATTCTGGAGCATTGTGATGACACGGGCCGTGGAGCATTGTGATGCCACGGTCATGGATCATTGTGATGACAAAATTCTGGAGCATTGTGAGGAAAATGGCTTGGAGCATTGGGATTATAGAGGACATGGAGCATTGTGATGACATGGGCAGGGAACACTGTGATGACAGTTGTTATGGAGCAATGTGATGACAAGTGTCATGGAGCATTGTGATGAGAGGGGCCTTGGAGAATTGTGATGACAGGCGTCATGAGGCATTGAGATGGCAGTGGTCATGGAGCATTATGATGAAAGGTGTTATGGAGCACTGTGATTACAGGGGCCATGGAGCATTGTGAATACAAAGGCCATGGGGCATTGAGATGACAGTGGTCATGGAGCATTGTGATGAAAGTGGTAATGGATCATTGTGATGACAAGTGTCCTGGGACCCTGTGATGACATGGTTCATGGAGCATTGTGATGCCAATGGTCATGGCGAATTGTGATGACAATGTCATGGGGCATTGTGATGGCACTGGTCATCTAGAAATGTGATTCAAGTTATTATGGAGCACAGTAATGAGAGGGGCCATGGAGCATTGTGATGACAAGTGTCATGGAGCATTGTGATGACAGGTGTCATGGAGCATCGTGATGACAAATGCCATGGAGAATTGTGATGAGAGGTGGCATTGGGCGTTGTGATGAAAGGGGTCATGGAGTACTGGGATTACAGGGGGCATGGAGCATTGTGAAAACAAGTGACATGGTGAATAGTGATGACAGGCTTCATATAGCATTGTGATGACAAGTGCCATTTTGCATTTTGATGTCAGGGTTCATCAGGCATTGTGTTGACGGGGGTCACGTGTCATTGTGATGACAAAGGCCATAGAGCATTGTGATCACAGGGGTCATGGAGCATTGTGATGACATGGGCCATGGAGCATTGTGAAGACAAGATTCATGGAGCATTGTGATGACACTGGCATGAAGCATGGTGATGACAACAGAACTGGAGCATTGTGATGACAAGGGCATGGAGCATTGTGATTACAGGAGACATGGAGCATTGTGATGACATTGGCAGGGATCATTGTGATGACAGGGATCATGGAGCATTGTGATGACAAAGACCAAGGAACATTTTGATGACAAGTGTCATTGAGCAATGTGATGACACGGGAATGGAGCATTATGATGACAAATGTTCTGGAGCATTGTGATGACAAGCGCATGGAGCATTGTGATTACAGGGGCCATGGAGCATTGTGATGACAACGGCATGGAGCATTGTGATGACAGTGGTCATTGAGCATTGTGATTACAAAGACCATGAGGCATTGTGATGACAGGGACCTTGGAGCATTGTGATGACAATGGTCATCAAGCATTGTGATGACAGGGGTCATAGAGCATTGTGATGAGAAAGACCATGGAGCATGGTGATGACAGAGGCCATGGAACATTGTGATGACAAGGCCATGTAGCATTGTGATGACAAGGGCAGGGAACCTTGTGGTGACCGGGGTCATGGAGCATTTTGATGACAACTTTCATGGAACATTGTGATGACAGGGGTCATGGAGCATTGTGTTGAAAAGGAACATGGAGCAGTGTGATTACAGGGTCCATGGAACATTGTGAATACATAGGCCATGGAACAATGTGATGACAGGGGTCATGTAGCATTGTGATGACAGGGTCATGGAGCATTGGGATTACAGGGCTTATGGGGCACTGTGATGACAGGGGGCATGGAGCATTGTGATGAAAATGGTCCTGGAGCATTATGATGACAGCAGTCACAGAGGATTGGGATGAAAGGTATCATGCAGCATTGTGATGACAACGGTCATGGATCATTTTGATGACAGGGGTCATGGAACATTGTGATAAGAATGTTCATAAAGCATTTTGATGACAGGGGTCATGAAGCATTGTGTTGACACGGACATGGAGCATTTTAATGATAGGATAGCTGGAGCATTGTGATGAAAAGGGGATGGAGCATTTTGATGACAGGGTCCAAGGAGCATTGTGCTGACAATGGCATGGAGCATTGTGATGAAAAGGGTACTGGAGCACTGTGAGGAAAGGAATCATGGATCATTGTGATGACAGGGGTCATGGAGCTTTGTGATGACAAGGGTCATGGAGCATTGTGATGACACGGTCAAGGAACATTGCGATGACAAGAATTATGGAGCATTGTGATGAAAGAACATGGAGCATTGTGATGAAAGGTGACAAGGAGCATTGTGATGATATGGGCAGAGAACTTTGTGATGACAGGGGTCATGGAGCATTGTGATGAAAAGTGTCATCGAACATTGTACTGACAGGGATCATGGAGCTTTTTGGTAAGAGAGGCCTTGGAGATTTGTGGTGGCAGGCGTCATGGGGCATTCTAATGAGAGCGGTCTTGGATCATTGTGATGAAAGGGGTCATGGAGCACTGTGATTACAGGGGCCATGGAGCATTGTGAATACAAAGGCTATGGAGCATTGAGGTGACAGGTTTCATGGAGCATTGTGATGAAAGTGATCATGGATCACTGTGATGACAAGAGTCCTGGAACCTTGTGATGACAAGGTTCATGGAGCATTGTGATGACAAGGACCATGGCGAATTGTTATGACATCTGTCATGGGGCATTGTGATGACAGTGGTCATCTAGAATTGTGATGAAAGGTATAATGGAGCACTGTGATGACAGGGGCCATGGAACATTGTGATGACAAAGGCCATGGAGCATTGTGATGACAAGTGTCATGGGGCATTTTGATGACATTGGCATGGAGCATTATAATGACAAGAGTTCTGGAGCATTTTGATGAAAAGGGCATGGAGCATTGTGATGACAGGGGCCATGGAAAATTGTGATGGTATAAGCCATGGAGCATTGTGATGACAAGTGTCATGGGACATTTTGATGACTTTGGCATGGAGCATTATAATGACAAGAGTTCTGGAGCACTTTGATGACAAGGGCATGGAGCATTGTGATCACAGGACCCATGGGGCATTGTGATGAAAAGAGCCATGGAGCATTGAGATGACAGGCGTCTTGAGGTATGGTGATGACAGTGGTCATGGAGCATTGTGATGAAAGAGATCATGGAGCAATATGATAACAGGGGCCATGGAGCATTGTGATGACAGGTGTATTGGAGCATTGTGATGAAAATAGTAATGGATCATTGTGATGACATGTGTCCTGGAACACTGTGATGACACGGTCCATCGAGTATTGTGATGACAAGGGTCATAGCGAATTGTGATGACAGGTGTCATTGGGCATTGTGATGACATTGATCATCTAGGAATTGTGATGAAAGGTATCATGGAGCACTGTGATGACTGGGGGCATGAAGCATTGTTATGAAAATTGTCCTGGATTATTGTGATGACAGCAGTCATGGAGAATTGTGATGACAGGGATTATGCAGCATTGTGTTGACAAGGCTATGGACTATTGTGATGACAATGGTCATGGAGCAATGTGATGAAAGTTTTCATGGAACATCGTGATGAAAAGTGCCTGGGAGCATTGTGACGATAAAGGCCATGGAGCATTGTGATGACAAGTGTCACGGAGCATTGTAATGAAAGCTTTCATTATGCACTGTGATGACAAGGGGGATGGAGTGTTGTGATGAAACTGGTCCTGGCGCATTGTGATAACAAAAGCCATGGAGCATTGTGATGACAGGCATCATGGAGCATGGTGAAGAAAGGGGCCATGGGGAATTGTAATGACAATAGAGAAATGTGATGAAAATGGTCAGCGAGCATAGTGATTAAAGTGGTCATTGAGAATTGTGATGAATAGTGACATAGAGCATTGTGATGACAAAGGTCATGGAGAACTGTGATGACCAGGGTCATGTAGCTTTGTGATGACACGTCCATGGAACATTGTGATGACAAGAATTCTGGAGCATTGTGATGACACGGGCCGTGGAGCATTGTGATGCCACGGTCATGGATCATTGTGATGACAAAATTCTGGAGCATTGTGAGGAAAATGGCTTGGAGCATTGGGATTATAGAGGACATGGAGCATTGTGATGACATGGGCAGGGAACACTGTGATGACAGTTGTTATGGAGCAATGTGATGACAAGTGTCATGGAGCATTGTGATGAGAGGGGCCTTGGAGAATTGTGATGACAGGCGTCATGAGGCATTGAGATGGCAGTGGTCATGGAGCATTATGATGAAAGGTGTTATGGAGCACTGTGATTACAGGGGCCATGGAGCATTGTGAATACAAAGGCCATGGGGCATTGAGATGACAGTGGTCATGGAGCATTGTGATGAAAGTGGTAATGGATCATTGTGATGACAAGTGTCCTGGGACCCTGTGATGACATGGTTCATGGAGCATTGTGATGCCAATGGTCATGGCGAATTGTGATGACAATGTCATGGGGCATTGTGATGGCACTGGTCATCTAGAAATGTGATTCAAGTTATTATGGAGCACAGTAATGAGAGGGGCCATGGAGCATTGTGATGACAAGTGTCATGGAGCATTGTGATGACAGGTGTCATGGAGCATCGTGATGACAAATGCCATGGAGAATTGTGATGAGAGGTGGCATTGGGCATTGTGATGAAAGGGGTCATGGAGTACTGGGATTACAGGGGGCATGGAGCATTGTGAAAACAAGTGACATGGTGAATAGTGATGACAGGCTTCATATAGCATTGTGATGACAAGTGCCATTTTGCATTTTGATGTCAGGGTTCATCAGGCATTGTGTTGACGGGGGTCACGTGTCATTGTGATGACAAAGGCCATAGAGCATTGTGATCACAGGGGTCATGGAGCATTGTGATGACATGGGCCATGGAGCATTGTGAAGACAAGATTCATGGAGCATTGTGATGACACTGGCATGAAGCATGGTGATGACAACAGAACTGGAGCATTGTGATGACAAGGGCATGGAGCATTGTGATTACAGGAGACATGGAGCATTGTGATGACATTGGCAGGGATCATTGTGATGACAGGGATCATGGAGCATTGTGATGACAAAGACCAAGGAACATTTTGATGACAAGTGTCATTGAGCAATGTGATGACACGGGAATGGAGCATTATGATGACAAATGTTCTGGAGCATTGTGATGACAAGCGCATGGAGCATTGTGATTACAGGGGCCATGGAGCATTGTGATGACAACGGCATGGAGCATTGTGATGACAGTGGTCATTGAGCATTGTGATTACAAAGACCATGAGGCATTGTGATGACAGGGACCTTGGAGCATTGTGATGACAATGGTCATCAAGCATTGTGATGACAGGGGTCATAGAGCATTGTGATGAGAAAGACCATGGAGCATGGTGATGACAGAGGCCATGGAACATTGTGATGACAAGGCCATGTAGCATTGTGATGACAAGGGCAGGGAACCTTGTGGTGACCGGGGTCATGGAGCATTTTGATGACAACTTTCATGGAACATTGTGATGACAGGGGTCATGGAGCATTGTGTTGAAAAGGAACATGGAGCAGTGTGATTACAGGGTCCATGGAACATTGTGAATACATAGGCCATGGAACAATGTGATGACAGGGGTCATGTAGCATTGTGATGACAGGGTCATGGAGCATTGGGATTACAGGGCTTATGGGGCACTGTGATGACAGGGGGCATGGAGCATTGTGATGAAAATGGTCCTGGAGCATTATGATGACAGCAGTCACAGAGGATTGGGATGAAAGGTATCATGCAGCATTGTGATGACAACGGTCATGGATCATTTTGATGACAGGGGTCATGGAACATTGTGATAAGAATGTTCATAAAGCATTTTGATGACAGGGGTCATGAAGCATTGTGTTGACACGGACATGGAGCATTTTAATGATAGGATAGCTGGAGCATTGTGATGAAAAGGGGATGGAGCATTTTGATGACAGGGTCCAAGGAGCATTGTGCTGACAATGGCATGGAGCATTGTGATGAAAAGGGTACTGGAGCACTGTGAGGAAAGGAATCATGGATCATTGTGATGACAGGGGTCATGGAGCTTTGTGATGACAAGGGTCATGGAGCATTGTGATGACACGGTCAAGGAACATTGCGATGACAAGAATTATGGAGCATTGTGATGAAAGAACATGGAGCATTGTGATGAAAGGTGACAAGGAGCATTGTGATGATATGGGCAGAGAACTTTGTGATGACAGGGGTCATGGAGCATTGTGATGAAAAGTGTCATCGAACATTGTACTGACAGGGATCATGGAGCTTTTTGGTAAGAGAGGCCTTGGAGATTTGTGGTGGCAGGCGTCATGGGGCATTCTAATGAGAGCGGTCTTGGATCATTGTGATGAAAGGGGTCATGGAGCACTGTGATTACAGGGGCCATGGAGCATTGTGAATACAAAGGCTATGGAGCATTGAGGTGACAGGTTTCATGGAGCATTGTGATGAAAGTGATCATGGATCACTGTGATGACAAGAGTCCTGGAACCTTGTGATGACAAGGTTCATGGAGCATTGTGATGACAAGGACCATGGCGAATTGTTATGACATCTGTCATGGGGCATTGTGATGACAGTGGTCATCTAGAATTGTGATGAAAGGTATAATGGAGCACTGTGATGACAGGGGCCATGGAACATTGTGATGACAAAGGCCATGGAGCATTGTGATGACAAGTGTCATGGGGCATTTTGATGACATTGGCATGGAGCATTATAATGACAAGAGTTCTGGAGCATTTTGATGAAAAGGGCATGGAGCATTGTGATGACAGGGGCCATGGAAAATTGTGATGGTATAAGCCATGGAGCATTGTGATGACAAGTGTCATGGGACATTTTGATGACTTTGGCATGGAGCATTATAATGACAAGAGTTCTGGAGCACTTTGATGACAAGGGCATGGAGCATTGTGATCACAGGACCCATGGGGCATTGTGATGAAAAGAGCCATGGAGCATTGAGATGACAGGCGTCTTGAGGTATGGTGATGACAGTGGTCATGGAGCATTGTGATGAAAGAGATCATGGAGCAATATGATAACAGGGGCCATGGAGCATTGTGATGACAGGTGTATTGGAGCATTGTGATGAAAATAGTAATGGATCATTGTGATGACATGTGTCCTGGAACACTGTGATGACACGGTCCATCGAGTATTGTGATGACAAGGGTCATAGCGAATTGTGATGACAGGTGTCATTGGGCATTGTGATGACATTGATCATCTAGGAATTGTGATGAAAGGTATCATGGAGCACTGTGATGACTGGGGGCATGAAGCATTGTTATGAAAATTGTCCTGGATTATTGTGATGACAGCAGTCATGGAGAATTGTGATGACAGGGATTATGCAGCATTGTGTTGACAAGGCTATGGACTATTGTGATGACAATGGTCATGGAGCAATGTGATGAAAGTTTTCATGGAACATCGTGATGAAAAGTGCCTGGGAGCATTGTGACGATAAAGGCCATGGAGCATTGTGATGACAAGTGTCACGGAGCATTGTAATGAAAGCTTTCATTATGCACTGTGATGACAAGGGGGATGGAGTGTTGTGATGAAACTGGTCCTGGCGCATTGTGATAACAAAAGCCATGGAGCATTGTGATGACAGGCATCATGGAGCATGGTGAAGAAAGGGGCCATGGGGAATTGTAATGACAATAGAGAAATGTGATGAAAATGGTCAGCGAGCATAGTGATTAAAGTGGTCATTGAGAATTGTGATGAATAGTGACATAGAGCATTGTGATGACAAAGGTCATGGAGAACTGTGATGACCAGGGTCATGTAGCTTTGTGATGACACGTCCATGGAACATTGTGATGACAAGAATTCTGGAGCATTGTGATGACACGGGCCGTGGAGCATTGTGATGCCACGGTCATGGATCATTGTGATGACAAAATTCTGGAGCATTGTGAGGAAAATGGCTTGGAGCATTGGGATTATAGAGGACATGGAGCATTGTGATGACATGGGCAGGGAACACTGTGATGACAGTTGTTATGGAGCAATGTGATGACAAGTGTCATGGAGCATTGTGATGAGAGGGGCCTTGGAGAATTGTGATGACAGGCGTCATGAGGCATTGAGATGGCAGTGGTCATGGAGCATTATGATGAAAGGTGTTATGGAGCACTGTGATTACAGGGGCCATGGAGCATTGTGAATACAAAGGCCATGGGGCATTGAGATGACAGTGGTCATGGAGCATTGTGATGAAAGTGGTAATGGATCATTGTGATGACAAGTGTCCTGGGACCCTGTGATGACATGGTTCATGGAGCATTGTGATGCCAATGGTCATGGCGAATTGTGATGACAATGTCATGGGGCATTGTGATGGCACTGGTCATCTAGAAATGTGATTCAAGTTATTATGGAGCACAGTAATGAGAGGGGCCATGGAGCATTGTGATGACAAGTGTCATGGAGCATTGTGATGACAGGTGTCATGGAGCATCGTGATGACAAATGCCATGGAGAATTGTGATGAGAGGTGGCATTGGGCATTGTGATGAAAGGGGTCATGGAGTACTGGGATTACAGGGGGCATGGAGCATTGTGAAAACAAGTGACATGGTGAATAGTGATGACAGGCTTCATATAGCATTGTGATGACAAGTGCCATTTTGCATTTTGATGTCAGGGTTCATCAGGCATTGTGTTGACGGGGGTCACGTGTCATTGTGATGACAAAGGCCATAGAGCATTGTGATCACAGGGGTCATGGAGCATTGTGATGACATGGGCCATGGAGCATTGTGAAGACAAGATTCATGGAGCATTGTGATGACACTGGCATGAAGCATGGTGATGACAACAGAACTGGAGCATTGTGATGACAAGGGCATGGAGCATTGTGATTACAGGAGACATGGAGCATTGTGATGACATTGGCAGGGATCATTGTGATGACAGGGATCATGGAGCATTGTGATGACAAAGACCAAGGAACATTTTGATGACAAGTGTCATTGAGCAATGTGATGACACGGGAATGGAGCATTATGATGACAAATGTTCTGGAGCATTGTGATGACAAGCACATGGAGCATTGTGATTACAGGGGCCATGGAGCATTGTGATGACAACGGCATGGAGCATTGTGATGACAGTGGTCATTGAGCATTGTGATTACAAAGACCAAGAGGCATTGTGATGACAGGGACCTTGGAGCATTGTGATGACAATGGTCATCAAGCATTGTGATGACAGGGGTCATAGAGCATTGTGATGAGAAAGACCATGGAGCATGGTGATGACAGAGGCCATGGAACATTGTGATGACAAGGCCATGTAGCATTGTGATGACAAGGGCAGGGAACCTTGTGGTGACCGGGGTCATGGAGCATTTTGATGACAACTTTCATGGAACATTGTGATGACAGGGGTCATGGAGCATTGTGTTGAAAAGGAACATGGAGCAGTGTGATTACAGGGTCCATGGAACATTGTGAATACATAGGCCATGGAACAATGTGATGACAGGGGTCATGTAGCATTGTGATGACAGGGTCATGGAGCATTGGGATTACAGGGCTTATGGGGCACTGTGATGACAGGGGGCATGGAGCATTGTGATGAAAATGGTCCTGGAGCATTATGATGACAGCAGTCACAGAGGATTGGGATGAAAGGTATCATGCAGCATTGTGATGACAACGGTCATGGATCATTTTGATGACAGGGGTCATGGAACATTGTGATAAGAATGTTCATAAAGCATTTTGATGACAGGGGTCATGAAGCATTGTGTTGACACGGGCATGGAGCATTGTAATGATAGGATATCTGGAGCATTGTGATGAAAAGGGGATGGAGCATTTTGATGACAGGGTCCAAGGAGCATTGTGCTGACAATGGCATGGAGCATTGTGATGAAAAGGGTACTGGAGCACTGTGAGGAAAGGAATCATGGATCATTGTGATGACAGGGGTCATGGAGCTTTGTGATGACAAGGGTCATGGAGCATTGTGATGACACGGTCAAGGAACATTGCGATGACAAGAATTATGGAGCATTGTGATGAAAGGACATGGAGCATTGTGATGAAAGGTGACAAGGAGCATTGTGATGATATGGGCAGAGAACTTTGTGATGACAGGGGTCATGGAGCATTGTGATGAAAAGTGTCATCGAACATTGTACTGACAGGGATCATGGAGCTTTTTGGTAAGAGAGGCCTTGGAGATTTGTGGTGGCAGGCGTCATGGGGCATTCTAATGAGAGCGGTCTTGGATCATTGTGATGAAAGGGGTCATGGAGCACTGTGATTACAGGGGCCATGGAGCATTGTGAATACAAAGGCTATGGAGCATTGAGGTGACAGGTTTCATGGAGCATTGTGATGAAAGTGATCATGGATCATTGTGATGACAAGAGTCCTGGAACCTTGTGATGACAAGGTTCATGGAGCATTGTGATGACAAGGACCATGGCGAATTGTTATGACATCTGTCATGGGGCATTGTGATGACAGTGGTCATCTAGAATTGTGATGAAAGGTATAATGGAGCACTGTGATGACAGGGGCCATGGAACATTGTGATGACAAAGGCCATGGAGCATTGTGATGACAAGTGTCATGGGACATTTTGATGACATTGGCATGGAGCATTATGATGACAAGAGTTCTGGAGCACTTTGATGACAAGGGCATGGAGCATTGTGATCACAGGACCCATGGGGCATTGTGATGAAAAGAGCCATGGAGCATTGAGATGACAGGCGTCTTGAGGTATGGTGATGACAGTGATCATGGAGCATTGTGATGAAAGAGATCATGGAGCAATATGATAACAGGGGCCATGGAGCATTGTGATGACAGGTGTATTGGAGCATTGTGATGAAAATAGTAATGGATCATTGTGATGACATGTGTCCTGGAACACTGTGATGACACGGTTCATCGAGTATTGTGATGACAAGGGTCATATCGAATTGTGATGACAGGTGTCATTGGGCATTGTGATGACATTGATCATCTAGGAATTGTGATGAAAGGTATCATGGAGCACTGTGATGACTGGGGGCATGAAGCATTGTTATGAAAATTGTCCTGGATTATTGTGATGAGAGCAGTCATGGAGAATTGTGATGACAGGGATTATGCAGCATTGTGTTGACAAGGCTATGGACTATTGTGATGACAATGGTCATGGAGCAATGTGATGAAAGTTTTCATGGAACATCGTGATGAAAAGTGCCTGGGAGCATTGTGACGATAAAGGCCATGGAGCATTGTGATGACAAGTGTCACGGAGCATTGTAATGAAAGCTTTCATTATGCACTGTGATGACAAGGGGGATGGAGTGTTTTGATGAAACTGGTCCTGGCGCATTGTGATAACAAAAGCCATGGAGCATTGTGATGACAGGCATCATGGAGCATGGTGAAGAAAGGGGCCATGGGGAATTGTAATGACAATAGAGAAATGTGATGAAAATGGTCAGCGAGCATAGTGATTAAAGTGGTCATTGAGAATTGTGATGAATAGTGACATAGAGCATTGTGATGACAAAGGTCATGGAGAACTGTGATGACCAGGGTCATGTAGCTTTGTGATGACACGTCCATGGAACATTGTGATGACAAGAATTCTGGAGCATTGTGATGACACGGGCCGTGGAGCATTGTGATGCCACGGTCATGGATCATTGTGATGACAAAATTCTGGAGCATTGTGAGGAAAAAGGCTTGGAGCATTGTGATTATAGAGGACATGGAGCATTGTGATGACATGGGCAGGGAACACTGTGATGACAGTTGTTATGGAGCAATGTGATGACAAGTGTCATGGAGCATTGTGATGAGAGGGGCCTTGGAGAATTGTGATGACAGGCGTCATGAGGCATTGAGATGGCAGTGGTCATGGAGCATTATGATGAAAGGTGTTATGGAGCACTGTGATTACAGGGGCCATGGAGCATTGTGAATACAAAGGCCATGGGACATTGAGATGACAGTGGTCATGGAGCATTGTGATGAAAGTGGTAATGGATCATTGTGATGACAAGTGTCCTGGGACTCTGTGATGACATGGTTCATGGAGCATTGTGATGCCAATGGTCATGGCGAATTGTGATGACAATGTCATGGGGCATTGTGATGGCACTGGTCATCTAGAAATGTGATTCAAGTTATTATGGAGCACAGTAATGAGAGGGGCCATGGAGCATTGTGATGACAAGTGTCATGGAGCATTGTGATGACAGGTGTCATGGAGCATCGTGATGACAAATGCCATGGAGAATTGTGATGAGAGGTGGCATTGGGCATTGTGATGAAAGGGGTCATGGAGTACTGGGATTACAGGGGGCATGGAGCATTGTGAAAACAAGTGACATGGTGAATAGTGATGACAGGCTTCATATAGCATTGTGATGACAAGTGCCATTTAGCATTTTGATGTCAGGGTTCATCAGGCATTGTGTTGACGGGGGTCACGTGTCACTGTGATGACAAAGGCCATAGAGCATTGTGATCACAGGGGTCATGGAGCATTGTGATGACATGGGCCATGGAGCATTGTGAAGACAAGATTCATGGAGCATTGTGATGACACTGGCATGAAGCATGGTGATGACAACAGAACTGGAGCATTGTGATGACAAGGGCATGGAGCATTGTGATTACAGGAGACATGGAGCATTGTGATGACATTGGCAGGGATCATTGTGATGACAGGGATCATGGAGCATTGTGATGACAAAGACCAAGGAACATTTTGATGACAAGTGTCATTGAGCAATGTGATGACACGGGAATGGAGCATTATGATGACAAATGTTCTGGAGCATTGTGATGACAAGCGCATGGAGCATTGTGATTACAGGGGCCATGGAGCATTGTGATGACAACGGCATGGAGCATTGTGATGACAGTGGTCATTGAGCATTGTGATTACAAAGACCATGAGGCATTGTGATGACAGGGACCTTGGAGCATTGTGATGACAATGGTCATCAAGCATTGTGATGACAGGGTTCATAGAGCATTGTGATGAGAAAGACCATGGAGCATGGTGATGACAGAGGCCATGGAACATTGTGATGACAAGGCCATGTACCATTGTGATGACAAGGGCAGGGAACCTTGTGGTGACCGGGGTCATGGAGCATTTTGATGACAACTTTCATGGAACATTGTGATGACAGGGGTCATGGAGCATTGTGTTGAAAAGGAACATGGAGCAGTGTGATTACAGGGTCCATGGAACATTGTGAATACATAGGCCATGGAACAATGTGATGACAGGGGTCATGTAGCATTGTGATGACAGGGTCATGGAGCATTGGGATTACAGGGCTTATGGGGCACTGTGATGACAGGGGGCATGGAGCATTGTGATGAAAATGGTCCTGGAGCATTATGATGACAGCAGTCACAGAGGATTGGAATGAAAGGTATCATGCAGCATTGTGATGACAACGGTCATGGATCATTTTGATGACAGGGGTCATGGAACATTGTGATAAGAATGTTCATAAAGCATTTTGATGACAGGGGTCATGAAGCATTGTGCTGACACGGGCATGGAGCATTGTAATGATAGGATATCTGGAGCATTGTGATGAAAAGGGGATGGAGCATTTTGATGACAGGGTCCAAGGAGCATTGTGCTGACAATGGCATGGAGCATTGTGATGAAAAGGGTACTGGAGCACTGTGAGGAAAGGAATCATGGATCATTGTGATGACAGGGGTCATGGAGCTTTGTGATGACAAGGGTCATGGAGCATTGTGATGACACGGTCAAGGAACATTGCGATGACAAGAATTATGGAGCATTGTGATGAAAGGACATGGAGCATTGTGATGAAAGGTGACAAGGAGCATTGTGATGATATGGGCAGAGAACTTTGTGATGACAGGGGTCATGGAGCATTGTGATGAAAAGTGTCATCGAACATTGTACTGACAGGGATCATGGAGCTTTTTGGTAAGAGAGGCCTTGGAGATTTGTGGTGGCAGGCGTCATGGGGCATTCTAATGAGAGCGGTCTTGGATCATTGTGATGAAAGGGGTCATGGAGCACTGTGATTACAGGGGCCATGGAGCATTGTGAATACAAAGGCTATGGAGCATTGAGGTGACAGGTTTCATGGAGCATTGTGATGAAAGTGATCATGGATCATTGTGATGACAAGAGTCCTGGAACCTTGTGATGACAAGGTTCATGGAGCATTGTGATGACAAGGACCATGGCGAATTGTTATGACATCTGTCATGGGGCATTGTGATGACAGTGGTCATCTAGAATTGTGATGAAAGGTATAATGGAGCACTGTGATGACAGGGGCCATGGAACATTGTGATGACAAAGGCCATGGAGCATTGTGATGACAAGTGTCATGGGGCATTTTGATGACATTGGCATGGAGCATTATAATGACAAGAGTTCTGGAGCATTTTGATGAAAAGGGCATGGAGCATTGTGATGACAGGGGCCATGGAAAATTGTGATGGTATAAGCCATGGAGCATTGTGATGACAAGTGTCATGGGACATTTTGATGACATTGGCATGGAGCATTATGATGACAAGAGTTCTGGAGCACTTTGATGACAAGGGCATGGAGCATTGTGATCACAGGACCCATGGGGCATTGTGATGAAAAGAGCCATGGAGCATTGAGATGACAGGCGTCTTGAGGTATGGTGAAGACAGTGGTCATGGAGCATTGTGATGAAAGAGATCATGGAGCAATATGATAACAGGGGCCATGGAGCATTGTGATGACAGGTGTATTGGAGCATTGTGATGAAAATAGTAATGGATCATTGTGATGACATGTGTCCTGGAACACTGTGATGACACGGTTCATCGAGTATTGTGATGACAAGGGTCATAGCGAATTGTGATGACAGGTGTCATTGGGCATTGTGATGACATTGATCATCTAGGAATTGTGATGAAAGGTATCATGGAGCACTCTGATGACTGGGGGCATGAAGCATTGTTATGAAAATTGTCCTGGATTATTGTGATGACAGCAGACATGGAGAATTGTGATGACAGGGATTATGCAGCATTGTGTTGACAAGGCTATGGACTATTGTGATGACAATGGTCATGGAGCAATGTGATGAAAGTTTTCATGGAACATCGTGATGAAAAGTGCCTGGGAGCATTGTGACGATAAAGGCCATGGAGCATTGTGATGACAAGTGTCACGGAGCATTGTAATGAAAGCTTTCATTATGCACTGTGATGACAAGGGGGATGGAGTGTTGTGATGAAACTGGTCCTGGCGCATTGTGATAACAAAAGCCATGGAGCATTGTGATGACAGGCATCATGGAGCATGGTGAAGAAAGGGGCCATGGGGAATTGTAATGACAATACAGAAATGTGATGAAAATGGTCAGCGAGCATAGTGATTAAAGTGGTCATTGAGAATTGTGATGAATAGTGACATAGAGCATTGTGATGACAAAGGTCATGGAGAACTGTGATGACCAGGGTCATGTAGCTTTGTGATGACACGTCCATGGAACATTGTGATGACAAGAATTCTGGAGCATTGTGATGACAAGGGCCGTGGAGCATTGTGATGCCACGGTCATGGATCATTGTGATGACAAAATTCTGGAGCATTGTGAGGAAAAAGGCTTGGAGCATTGTGATTATAGAGGACATGGAGCATTGTGATGACATGGGCAGGGAACACTGTGATGACAGTTGTTATGGAGCAATGTGATGACAAGTGTCATGGAGCATTGTGATGAGAGGGGCCTTGGAGAATTGTGATGACAGGCGTCATGAGGCATTGAGATGGCAGTGGTCATGGAGCTTTATGATGAAAGGTGTTATGGAGCACTGTGATTACAGGGGCCATGGAGCATTGTGAATACAAAGGCCATGGGACATTGAGATGACAGTGGTCATGGAGCATTGTGATGAAAGTGGTAATGGATCATTGTGATGACAAGTGTCCTGGGACCCTGTGATGACATGGTTCATGGAGCATTGTGATGACAATGGTCATGGCGAATTGTGATGACAATGTCATGGGGCATTGTGATGGCACTGGTCATCTAGAAATGTGATTCAAGTTATTATGGAGCACAGTAATGAGAGGGGCCATGGAGCATTGTGATGACAAGTGTCATGGAGCATTGTGATGACAGGTGTCATGGAGCATCATGATGACAAATGCCATGGAGAATTGTGATGAGAGGTGGCATTGGGCATTGTGATGAAAGGGGTCATGGAGTACTGGGATTACAGGGGGCATGGAGCATTGTGAAAACAAGTGACATGGTGAATAGTGATGACAGGCTTCATATAGCATTGTGATGACAAGTGCCATTTAGCATTTTGATGTCAGGGTTCATCAGGCATTGTGTTGACGGGGGTCACGTGTCACTGTGATGACAAAGGCCATAGAGCATTGTGATCACAGGGGTCATGGAGCATTGTGATGACATGGGCCATGGAGCATTGTGAAGACAAGATTCATGGAGCATTGTGATGACACTGGCATGAAGCATGGTGATGACAACAGAACTGGAGCATTGTGATGACAAGGGCATGGAGCATTGTGATTACAGGAGACATGGAGCATTGTGATGACATTGGCAGGGATCATTGTGATGACAGGGATCATGGAGCATTGTGATGACAAAGACCAAGGAACATTTTGATGACAAGTGTCATTGAGCAATGTGATGACACGGGAATGGAGCATTATGATGACAAATGTTCTGGAGCATTGTGATGACAAGCGCATGGAGCATTGTGATTACAGGGGCCATGGAGCATTGTGATGACAACGGCATGGAGCATTGTGATGACAGTGGTCATTGAGCATTGTGATTACAAAGACCATGAGGCATTGTGATGACAGGGACCTTGGAGCATTGTGATGACAATGGTCATCAAGCATTGTGATGACAGGGGTCATAGAGCATTGTGATGAGAAAGACCATGGAGCATGGTGATGACAGAGGCCATGGAACATTGTGATGACAAGGCCATGTACCATTGTGATGACAAGGGCAGGGAACCTTGTGGTGACCGGGGTCATGGAGCATTTTGATGACAACTTTCATGGAACATTGTGATGACAGGGGTCATGGAGCATTGTGTTGAAAAGGAACATGGAGCAGTGTGATTACAGGGTCCATGGAACATTGTGAATACATAGGCCATGGAACAATGTGATGACAGGGGTCATGTAGCATTGTGATGACAGGGTCATGGAGCATTGGGATTACAGGGCTTATGGGGCACTGTGATGACAGGGGGCATGGAGCATTGTGATGAAAATGGTCCTGGAGCATTATGATGACAGCAGTCACAGAGGATTGGGATGAAAGGTATCATGCAGCATTGTGATGACAACGGTCATGGATCATTTTGATGACAGGGGTCATGGAACATTGTGATAAGAATGTTCATAAAGCATTTTGATGACAGGGGTCATGAAGCATTGTGTTGACACGGGCATGGAGCATTGTAATGATAGGATATCTGGAGCATTGTGATGAAAAGGGGATGGAGCATTTTGATGACAGGGTCCAAGGAGCATTGTGCTGACAATGGCATGGAGCATTGTGATGAAAAGGGTACTGGAGCACTGTGAGGAAAGGAATCATGGATCATTGTGATGACAGGGGTCATGGAGCTTTGTGATGACAAGGGTCATGGAGCATTGTGATGACACGGTCAAGGAACATTGCGATGACAAGAATTATGGAGCATTGTGATGAAAGGACATGGAGCATTGTGATGAAAGGTGACAAGGAGCATTGTGATGATATGGGCAGAGAACTTTGTGATGACAGGGGTCATGGAGCATTGTGATGAAAAGTGTCATCGAACATTGTACTGACAGGGATCATGGAGCTTTTTGGTAAGAGAGGCCTTGGAGATTTGTGGTGGCAGGCGTCATGGGGCATTCTAATGAGAGCGGTCTTGGATCATTGTGATGAAAGGGGTCATGGAGCACTGTGATTACAGGGGCCATGGAGCATTGTGAATACAAAGGCTATGGAGCATTGAGGTGACAGGTTTCATGGAGCATTGTGATGAAAGTGATCATGGATCATTGTGATGACAAGAGTCCTGGAACCTTGTGATGACAAGGTTCATGGAGCATTGTGATGACAAGGACCATGGCGAATTGTTATGACATCTGTCATGGGGCATTGTGATGACAGTGGTCATCTAGAATTGTGATGAAAGGTATAATGGAGCACTGTGATGACAGGGGCCATGGAACATTGTGATGACAAAGGCCATGGAGCATTGTGATGACAAGTGTCATGGGGCATTTTGATGACATTGGCATGGAGCATTATAATGACAAGAGTTCTGGAGCATTTTGATGAAAAGGGCATGGAGCATTGTGATGACAGGGGCCATGGAAAATTGTGATGGTATAAGCCATGGAGCATTGTGATGACAAGTGTCATGGGACATTTTGATGACATTGGCATGGAGTATTATGATGACAAGAGTTCTGGAGCACTTTGATGACAAGGGCATGGAGCATTGTGATCACAGGACCCATGGGGCATTGTGATGAAAAGAGCCATGGAGCATTGAGATGACAGGTGTCTTGAGGTATGGTGATGACAGTGGTCATGGAGCATTGTGATGAAAGAGATCATGGAGCAATATGATAACAGGGGCCATGGAGCATTGTGATGACAGGTGTATTGGAGAATTGTGATGAAAATAGTAATGGATCATTGTGATGACATGTGTCCTGGAACACTGTGATGACACGGTTCATCGAGTATTGTGATGACAAGGGTCATAGCGAATTGTGATGACAGGTGTCATTGGGCATTGTGATGACATTGATAATCTAGGAATTGTGATGAAAGGTATCAGGGAGCACTGTGATGACTGGGGGCATGAAGCATTGTTATGAAAATTGTCCTGGATTATTGTGATGACAGCAGTCATGGAGAATTGTGATGACAGGGATTATGCAGCATTGTGTTGACAAGGCTATGGACTATTGTGATGACAATGGTCATGGAGCAATGTGATGAAAGTTTTCATGGAACATCGTGATGAAAAGTGCCTGGGAGCATTGTGACGATAAAGGCCATGGAGCATTGTGATGACAAGTGTCACGGAGCATTGTAATGAAAGCTTTCATTATGCACTGTGATGACAAGGGGGATGGAGTGTTGTGATGAAACTGGTCCTGGCGCATTGTGATAACAAAAGCCATGGAGCATTGTGATGACAGGCATCATGGAGCATGGTGAAGAAAGGGGCCATGGGGAATTGTAATGACAATAGAGAAATGTGATGAAAATGGTCAGCGAGCATAGTGATTAAAGTGGTCATTGAGAATTGTGATGAATAGTGACATAGAGCATTGTGATGACAAAGGTCATGGAGAACTGTGATGACCAGGGTCATGTAGCTTTGTGATGACACGTCCATGGAACATTGTGATGACAAGAATTCTGGAGCATTGTGATGACACGGGCCGTGGAGCATTGTGATGCCACGGTCATGGATTATTGTGATGACAAAATTCTGGAGCATTGTGAGGAAAAAGGCTTGGAGCATTGTGATTATAGAGGACATGGAGCATTGTGATGACATGGGCAGGGAACACTGTGATGACAGTTGTTATGGAGCAATGTGATGACAAGTGTCATGGAGCATTGTGATGAGAGGGGCCTTGGAGAATTGTGATGACAGGCGTCATGAGGCATTGAGATGGCAGTGGTCATGGAGCATTATGATGAAAGGTGTTATGGAGCACTGTGATTACAGGGGCCATGGAGCATTGTGAATACAAAGGCCATGGGGCATTGAGATGACAGTGGTCATGGAGCATTGTGATGAAAGTGGTAATGGATCATTGTGATGACAAGTGTCCTGGGACCCTGTGATGACATGGTTCATGGAGCATTGTGATGACAATGGTTATGGCGAATTGTGATGACAATGTCATGGGGCATTGTGATGGCACTGGTCATCTAGAAATGTGATTCAAGTTATTATGGAGCACAGTAATGAGAGGGGCCATGGAGCATTGTGATGACAAGTGTCATGGAGCATTGTGATGACAGGTGTCATGGAGCATCGTGATGACAAATGCCATGGAGAATTGTGATGAGAGGTGGCATTGGGCATTGTGATGAAAGGGGTCATGGAGTACTGGGATTACAGGGGGCATGGAGCATTGTGAAAACAAGTGACATGGTGAATAGTGATGACAGGCTTCATATAGCATTGTGATGACAAGTGCCATTTAGCATTTTGATGTCAGGGTTCATCAGGCATTGTGTTGACGGGGGTCACGTGTCACTGTGATGACAAAGGCCATAGAGCATTGTGATCACAGGGGTCATGGAGCATTGTGATGACATGGGCCATGGAGCATTGTGAAGACAAGATTCATGGAGCATTGTGATGACACTGGCATGAAGCATGGTGATGACAACAGAACTGGAGCATTGTGATGACAAGGGCATGGAGCATTGTGATTACAGGAGACATGGAGCATTGTGATGACATTGGCAGGGATCATTGTGATGACAGGGATCATGGAGCATTGTGATGACAAAGACCAAGGAACATTTTGATGACAAGTGTCATTGAGCAATGTGATGACACGGGAATGGAGCATTATGATGACAAATGTTCTGGAGCATTGTGATGACAAGCGCATGGAGCATTGTGATTACAGGGGCCATGGAGCATTGTGATGACAACGGCATGGAGCATTGTGATGACAGTGGTCATTGAGCATTGTGATTACAAAGACCATGAGGCATTGTGATGACAGGGACCTTGGAGCATTGTGATGACAATGGTCATCAAGCATTGTGATGACAGGGGTCATAGAGCATTGTGATGAGAAAGACCATGGAGCATGGTGATGACAGAGGCCATGGAACATTGTGATGACAAGGCCATGTAACATTGTGATGACAAGGGCAGGGAACCTTGTGGTGACCGGGGTCATGGAGCATTTTGATGACAACTTTCATGGAACATTGTGATGACAGGGGTCATGGAGCATTGTGTTGAAAAGGAACATGGAGCAGTGTGATTACAGGGTCCATGGAACATTGTGAATACATAGGCCATGGAACAATGTGATGACAGGGGTCATGTAGCATTGTGATGACAGGGTCATGGAGCATTGGGATTACAGGGCTTATGGGGCACTGTGATGACAGGGGGCATGGAGCATTGTGATGAAAATGGTCCTGGAGCATTATGATGACAGCAGTCACAGAGGATTGGGATGAAAGGTATCATGCAGCATTGTGATGACAACGGTCATGGATCATTTTGATGACAGGGGTCATGGAACATTGTGATAAGAATGTTCATAAAGCATTTTGATGACAGGGGTCATGAAGCATTGTGTTGACACGGGCATGGAGCATTGTAATGATAGGATATCTGGAGCATTGTGATGAAAAGGGGATGGAGCATTTTGATGACAGGGTCCAAGGAGCATTGTGCTGACAATGGCCTGGAGCATTGTGATGAAAAGGGTACTGGAGCACTGTGAGGAAAGGAATCATGGATCATTGTGATGACAGGGGTCATGGAGCTTTGTGATGACAAGGGTCATGGAGCATTGTGATGACACGGTCAAGGAACATTGCGATGACAAGAATTATGGAGCATTGTGATGAAAGGACATGGAGCATTGTGATGAAAGGTGACAAGGAGCATTGTGATGATATGGGCAGAGAACTTTGTGATGACAGGGGTCATGGAGCATTGTGATGAAAAGTGTCATCGAACATTGTACTGACAGGGATCATGGAGCTTTTTGGTAAGAGAGGCCTTGGAGATTTGTGGTGGCAGGCGTCATGGGGCATTCTAATGAGAGCGGTCTTGGATCATTGTGATGAAAGGGGTCATGGAGCACTGTGATTACAGGGGCCATGGAGCATTGTGAATACAAAGGCTATGGAGCATTGAGGTGACAGGTTCCATGGAGCATTGTGATGAAAGTGATCGTGGATCATTGTGATGACAAGAGTCCTGGAACCTTGTGATGACAAGGTTCATGGAGCATTGTGATGACAAGGACCATGGCGAATTGTTATGACATCTGTCATGGGGCATTGTGATGACAGTGGTCATCTAGAATTGTGATGAAAGGTATAATGGAGCACTGTGATGACAGGGGCCATGGAACATTGTGATGACAAAGGCCATGGAGCATTGTGATGACAAGTGTCATGGGGCATTTTGATGACATTGGCATGGAGCATTATAATGACAAGAGTTCTGGAGCATTTTGATGAAAAGGGCATGGAGCATTGTGATGACAGGGGCCATGGAAAATTGCGATGGTATAAGCCATGGAGCATTGTGATGACAAGTGTCATGGGACATTTTGATGACATTGGCATGGAGCATTATGATGACAAGAGTTCTGGAGCACTTTGATGACAAGGGCATGGAGCATTGTGATCACAGGGCCCATGGGGCATTGTGATGAAAAGAGCCATGGAGCATTGAGATGACAGGCGTCTTGAGGTATGGTGATGACAGTGGTCATGGAGCATTGTGATGAAAGAGATCATGGAGCAATATGATAACAGGGGCCATGGAGCATTGTGATGACAGGGGTATTGGAGCATTGTGATGAAAATAGTAATGGATCATTGTGATGACATGTGTCCTGGAACACTGTGATGACACGGTTCATCGAGTATTGTGATGACAAGGGTCATAGCGAATTGTGATGACAGGTGTCATTGGGCATTGTGATGACATTGATCATCTAGGAATTGTGATGAAAGGTATCATGGAGCACTGTGATGACTGGGGGCATGAAGCATTGTTATGAAAATTGTCCTGGATTATTGTGATGACAGCAGTCATGGAGAATTGTGATGACAGGGATTATGCAGCATTGTGTTGACAAGGCTATGGACTATTGTGATGACAATGGTCATGGAGCAATGTGATGAAAGTTTTCATGGGACATCGTGATGAAAAGTGCCTGGGAGCATTGTGACGATAAAGGCCATGGAGCATTGTGATGACAAGTGTCACGGAGCATTGTAATGAAAGCTTTCATTATGCACTGTGATGACAAGGGGGATGGAGTGTTGTGATGAAACTGGTCCTGGCGCATTGTGATAACAAAAGCCATGGAGCATTGTGATGACAGGCATCATGGAGCATGGTGAAGAAAGGGGCCATGGGGAATTGTAATGACAATAGAGAAATGTGATGAAAATGGTCAGCGAGCATAGTGATTAAAGTGGTCATTGAGAATTGTGATGAATAGTGATATAGAGCATTGTGATGACAAAGGTCATGGAGAACTGTGATGACCAGGGTCATGTAGCTTTGTGATGACACGTCCATGGAACATTGTGATGACAAGAATTCTGGAGCATTGTGATGACAAGGGCCGTGGAGCATTGTGATGCCACGGTCATGGATCATTGTGATGACAAAATTCTGGAGCATTGTGAGGAAAAAGGCTTGGAGCATTGTGATTATAGAGGACATGGAGCATTGTGATGACATGGGCAGGGAACACTGTGATGACAGTTGTTATGGAGCAATGTGATGACAAGTGTCATGGAGCATTGTGATGAGAGGGGCCTTGGAGAATTGTGATGACAGGCGTCATGAGGCATTGAGATGGCAGTGGTCATGGAGCATTATGATGAAAGGTGTTATGGAGCACTGTGATTACAGGGGCCATGGAGCATTGTGAATACAAAGGCCATGGGACATTGAGATGACAGTGGTCATGGAGCATTGTGATGAAAGTGGTAATGGATCATTGTGATGACAAGTGTCCTGGGACCCTGTGATGACATGGTTCATGGAGCATTGTGATGACAATGGTCATGGCGAATTGTGATGACAATGTCATGGGGCATTGTGATGGCACTGGTCATCTAGAAATGTGATTCAAGTTATTATGGAGCACAGTAATGAGAGGGGCCATGGAGCATTGTGATGACAAGTGTCATGGAGCATTGTGATGACAGGTGTCATGGAGCATCGTGATGACAAATGCCATGGAGAATTGTGATGAGAGGTGGCATTGGGCATTGTGATGAAAGGGGTCATGGAGTACTGGGATTACAGGGGGCATGGAGCATTGTGAAAACAAGTGACATGGTGAATAGTGATGACAGGCTTCATATAGCATTGTGATGACAAGTGCCATTTAGCATTTTGATGTCAGGGTTCATCAGGCATTGTGTTGACGGGGGTCACGTGTCACTGTGATGACAAAGGCCATAGAGCATTGTGATCACAGGGGTCATGGAGCATTGTGATGACATGGGCCATGGAGCATTGTGAAGACAAGATTCATGGAGCATTGTGATGACACTGGCATGAAGCATGGTGATGACAACAGAACTGGAGCATTGTGATGACAAGGGCATGGAGCATTGTGATTACAGGAGACATGGAGCATTGTGATGACATTGGCAGGGATCATTGTGATGACAGGGATCATGGAGCATTGTGATGACAAAGACCAAGGAACATTTTGATGACAAGTGTCATTGAGCAATGTGATGACACGGGAATGGAGCATTATGATGACAAATGTTCTGGAGCATTGTGATGACAAGCGCATGGAGCATTGTGATTACAGGGGCCATGGAGCATTGTGATGACAACGGCATGGAGCATTGTGATGACAGTGGTCATTGAGCATTGTGATTACAAAGACCATGAGGCATTGTGATGACAGGGACCTTGGAGCATTGTGATGACAATGGTCATCAAGCATTGTGATGACAGGGGTCATAGAGCATTGTGATGAGAAAGACCATGGAGCATGGTGATGACAGAGGCCATGGAACATTGTGATGACAAGGCCATGTAGCATTGTGATGACAAGGGCAGGGAACCTTGTGGTGACCGGGGTCATGGAGCATTTTGATGACAACTTTCATGGAACATTGTGATGACAGGGGTCATGGAGCATTGTGTTGAAAAGGAACATGGAGCAGTGTGATTACAGGGTCCATGGAACATTGTGAATACATAGGCCATGGAACAATGTGATGACAGGGGTCATGTAGCATTGTGATGACAGGGTCATGGAGCATTGGGATTACAGGGCTTATGGGGCACTGTGATGACAGGGGGCATGGAGCATTGTGATGACAACGGTCATGGATCATTTTGATGACAGGGGTCATGGAACATTGTGATAAGAATATTCATAAAGCATTTTGATGACAGGGGTCATGAAGCATTGTGTTGACACGGGCATGGAGCATTGTAATGATAGGATATCTGGAGCATTGTGATGAAAAGGGGATGGAGCATTTTGATGACAGGGTCCAAGGAGCATTGTGCTGACAATGGCCTGGAGCATTGTGATGAAAAGGGTACTGGAGCACTGTGAGGAAAGGAATCATGGATCATTGTGATGACAGGGGTCATGGAGCTTTGTGATGACAAGGGTCATGGAGCATTGTGATGACACGGTCAAGGAACATTACGATGACAAGAATTATGGAGCATTGTGATGAAAGGACATGGAGCATTGTGATGAAAGGTGACAAGGAGCATTGTGATGATATGGGCAGAGAACTTTGTGATGACAGGGGTCATGGAGCATTGTGATGAAAAGTGTCATCGAACATTGTACTGACAGGGATCATGGAGCTTTTTGGTAAGAGAGGCCTTGGAGATTTGTGGTGGCAGGCGTCATGGGGCATTCTAATGAGAGCGGTCTTGGATCATTGTGATGAAAGGGGTCATGGAGCACTGTGATTACAGGGGCCATGGAGCATTGTGAATACAAAGGCTATGGAGCATTGAGGTGACAGGTTCCTTGGAGCATTGTGATGAAAGTGATCATGGATCATTGTGATGACAAGAGTCCTGGAACCTTGTGATGACAAGGTTCATGGAGCATTGTGATGACAAGGACCATGGCGAATTGTTATGACATCTGTCATGGGGCATTGTGATGACAGTGGTCATCTAGAATTGTGATGAAAGGTATAATGGAGCACTGTGATGACAGGGGCCATGGAACATTGTGATGACAAAGGCCATGGAGCATTGTGATGACAAGTGTCATGGGGCATTTTGATGACATTGGCATGGAGCATTATAATGACAAGAGTTCTGGAGCATTTTGATGAAAAGGGCATGGAGCATTGTGATGACAGGGGCCATGGAAAATTGTGATGGTATAAGCCATGGAGCATTGTGATGACAAGTGTCATGGGACATTTTGATGACATTGGCATGGAGCATTATGATGACAAGAGTTCTGGAGCACTTTGATGACAAGGGCATGGAGCATTGTGATCACAGGGCCCATGGGGCATTGTGATGAAAAGAGCCATGGAGCATTGAGATGACAGGCGTCTTGAGGTATGGTGATGACAGTGGTCATGGAGCATTGTGATGAAAGAGATCATGGAGCAATATGATAACAGGGGCCATGGAGCATTGTGATGACAGGTGTATTGGAGCATTGTGATGAAAATAGTAATGGATCATTGTGATGACATGTGTCCTGGAACACTGTGATGACACGGTTCATCGAGTATTGTGATGACAAGGGTCATAGCGAATTGTGATGACAGGTGTCATTGGGCATTGTGATGACATTGATCATCTAGGAATTGTGATGAAAGGTATCATGGAGCACTGTGATGACTGGGGGCATGAAGCATTGTTATGAAAATTGTCCTGGATTATTGTGATGACAGCAGTCATGGAGAATTGTGATGACAGGGATTATGCAGCATTGTGTTGACAAGGCTATGGACTATTGTGATGACAATGGTCATGGAGCAATGTGATGAAAGTTTTCATGGAACATCGTGATGAAAAGTGCCTGGGAGCATTGTGACGATAAAGGCCATGGAGCATTGTGATGACAAGTGTCACGGAGCATTGTAATGAAAGCTTTCATTATGCACTGTGATGATAAGGGGGATGGAGTGTTGTGATGAAACTGGTCCTGGCGCATTGTGATAACAAAAGCCATGGAGCATTGTGATGACAGGCATCATGGAGCATGGTGAAGAAAGGGGCCATGGGGAATTGTAATGACAATAGAGAAATGTGATGAAAATGGTCAGCGAGCATAGTGATTAAAGTGGTCATTGAGAATTGTGATGAATAGTGACATAGAGCATTGTGATGACAAAGGTCATGGAGAACTGTGATGACCAGGGTCATGTAGCTTTGTGATGACACGTCCATGGAACATTGTGATGACAAGAATTCTGGAGCATTGTGATGACAAGGGCCGTGGAGCATTGTGATGCCACGGTCATGGATCATTGTGATGACAAAATTCTGGAGCATTGTGAGGAAAAAGGCTTGGAGCATTGTGATTATAGAGGACATGGAGCATTGTGATGACATGGGCAGGGAACACTGTGATGACAGTTGTTATGGAGCAATGTGATGACAAGTGTCATGGAGCATTGTGATGAGAGGGGCCTTGGAGAATTGTGATGACAGGCGTCATGAGGCATTGAGATGGCAGTGGTCATGGAGCATTATGATGAAAGGTGTTATGGAGCACTGTGATTACAGGGGCCATGGAGCATTGTGAATACAAAGGCCATGGGGCATTGAGATGACAGTGGTCATGGAGCATTGTGATGAAAGTGGTAATGGATCATTGTGATGACAAGTGTCCTGGGACCCTGTGATGACATGGTTCATGGAGCATTGTGATGACAATGGTCATGGCGAATTGTGATGACAATGTCATGGGGCATTGTGATGGCACTGGTCATCTAGAAATGTGATTCAAGTTATTATGGAGCACAGTAATGAGAGGGGCCATGGAGCATTGTGATGACAAGTGTCATGGAGCATTGTGATGACAGGTGTCATGGAGCATCGTGATGACAAATGCCATGGAGAATTGTGATGAGAGGTGGCATTGGGCATTGTGATGAAAGGGGTCATGGAGTACTGGGATTACAGGGGGCATGGAGCATTGTGAAAACAAGTGACATGGTGAATAGTGATGACAGGCTTCATATAGCATTGTGATGACAAGTGCCATTTAGCATTTTGATGTCAGGGTTCATCAGGCATTGTGTTGACGGGGGTCACGTGTCACTGTGATGACAAAGGCCATAGAGCATTGTGATCACAGGGGTCATGGAGCATTGTGATGACATGGGCCATGGAGCATTGTGAAGACAAGATTCATGGAGCATTGTGATGACACTGGCATGAAGCATGGTGATGACAACAGAACTGGAGCATTGTGATGACAAGGGCATGGAGCATTGTGATTACAGGAGACATGGAGCATTGTGATGACATTGGCAGGGATCATTGTGATGACAGGGATCATGGAGCATTGTGATGACAAAGACCAAGGAACATTTTGATGACAAGTGTCATTGAGCAATGTGATGACACGGGAATGGAGCATTATGATGACAAATGTTCTGGAGCATTGTGATGACAAGCGCATGGAGCATTGTGATTACAGGGGCCATGGAGCATTGTGATGACAACGGCATGGAGCATTGTGATGACAGTGGTCATTGAGCATTGTGATTACAAAGACCATGAGGCATTGTGATGACAGGGACCTTGGAGCATTGTGATGACAATGGTCATCAAGCATTGTGATGACAGGGGTCATAGAGCATTGTGATGAGAAAGACCATGGAGCATGGTGATGACAGAGGCCATGGAACATTGTGATGACAAGGCCATGTAGCATTGTGATGACAAGGGCAGGGAACCTTGTGGTGACCGGGGTCATGGAGCATTTTGATGACAACTTTCATGGAACATTGTGATGACAGGGGTCATGGAGCATTGTGTTGAAAAGGAACATGGAGCAGTGTGATTACAGGGTCCATGGAACATTGTGAATACATAGGCCATGGAACAATGTGATGACAGGGGTCATGTAGCATTGTGATGACAGGGTCATGGAGCATTGGGATTACAGGGCTTATGGGGCACTGTGATGACAGGGGGCATGGAGCATTGTGATGAAAATGGTCCTGGAGCATTATGATGACAGCAGTCACAGAGGATTGGGATGAAAGGTATCATGCAGCATTGTGATGACAACGGTCATGGATCATTTTGATGACAGGGGTCATGGAACATTGTGATAAGAATGTTCATAAAGCATTTTGATGACAGGGGTCATGAAGCATTGTGTTGACACGGACATGGAGCATTGTAATGATAGGATATCTGGAGCATTGTGATGAAAAGGGGATGGAGCATTTTGATGACAGGGTCCAAGGAGCATTGTGCTGACAATGGCCTGGAGCATTGTGATGAAAAGGGTACTGGAGCACTGTGAGGAAAGGAATCATGGATCATTGTGATGACAGGGGTCATGGAGCTTTGTGATGACAAGGGTCATGGAGCATTGTGATGACACGGTCAAGGAACATTGCGATGACAAGAATTATGGAGCATTGTGATGAAAGGACATGGAGCATTGTGATGAAAGGTGACAAGGAGCATTGTGATGATATGGGCAGAGAACTTTGTGATGACAGGGGTCATGGAGCATTGTGATGAAAAGTGTCATCGAACATTGTACTGACAGGGATCATGGAGCTTTTTGGTAAGAGAGGCCTTGGAGATTTGTGGTGGCAGGCGTCATGGGGCATTCTAATGAGAGCGGTCTTGGATCATTGTGATGAAAGGGGTCATGGAGCACTGTGATTACAGGGGCCATGGAGCATTGTGAATACAAAGGCTATGGAGCATTGAGGTGACAGGTTTCATGGAGCATTGTGATGAAAGTGATCATGGATCACTGTGATGACAAGAGTCCTGGAACCTTGTGATGACAAGGTTCATGGAGCATTGTGATGACAAGGACCATGGCGAATTGTTATGACATCTGTCATGGGGCATTGTGATGACAGTGGTCATCTAGAATTGTGATGAAAGGTATAATGGAGCACTGTGATGACAGGGGCCATGGAACATTGTGATGACAAAGGCCATGGAGCATTGTGATGACAAGTGTCATGGGGCATTTTGATGACATTGGCATGGAGCATTATAATGACAAGAGTTCTGGAGCATTTTGATGAAAAGGGCATGGAGCATTGTGATGACAGGGGCCATGGAAAATTGTGATGGTATAAGCCATGGAGCATTGTGATGACAAGTGTCATGGGACATTTTGATGACATTGGCATGGAGCATTATGATGACAAGAGTTCTGGAGCACTTTGATGACAAGGGCATGGAGCATTGTGATCACAGGGCCCATGGGGCATTGTGATGAAAAGAGCCATGGAGCATTGAGATGACAGGCGTCTTGAGGTATGGTGATGACAGTGGTCATGGAGCATTGTGATGAAAGAGATCATGGAGCAATATGATAACAGGGGCCATGGAGCATTGTGATGACAGGTGTATTGGAGCATTGTGATGAAAATAGTAATGGATCATTGTGATGACATGTGTCCTGGAACACTGTGATGACACGGTTCATCGAGTATTGTGATGACAAGGTTCATAGCGAATTGTGATGACAGGTGTCATTGGGCATTGTGATGACATTGATCATCTAGGAATTGTGATGAAAGGTATCATGGAGCACTGTGATGACTGGGGGCATGAAGCATTGTTATGAAAATTGTCCTGGATTATTGTGATGACAGCAGTCATGGAGAATTGTGATGACAGGGATTATGCAGCATTGTGTTGACAAGGCTATGGACTATTGTGATGACAATGGTCATGGAGCAATGTGATGAAAGTTTTCATGGAACATCGTGATGAAAAGTGCCTGGGAGCATTGTGACGATAAAGGCCATGGAGCATTGTGATGACAAGTGTCACGGAGCATTGTAATGAAAGCTTTCATTATGCACTGTGATGACAAGGGGGATGCAGTGTTGTGATGAAACTGGTCCTGGCGCATTGTGATAACAAAAGCCATGGAGCATTGTGATGACAGGCATCATGGAGCATGGTGAAGAAAGGGGCCATGGGGAATTGTAATGACAATAGAGAAATGTGATGAAAATGGTCAGCGAGCATAGTGATTAAAGTGGTCATTGAGAATTGTGATGAATAGTGACATAGAGCATTGTGATGACAAAGGTCATGGAGAACTGTGATGACCAGGGTCATGTAGCTTTGTGATGACACGTCCATGGAACATTGTGATGACAAGAATTCTGGAGCATTGTGATGACAAGGGCCGTGGAGCATTGTGATGCCACGGTCATGGATCATTGTGATGACAAAATTCTGGAGCATTGTGAGGAAAAAGGCTTGGAGCATTGTGATTATAGAGGACATGGAGCATTGTGATGACATGGGCAGGGAACACTGTGATGACAGTTGTTATGGAGCAATGTGATGACAAGTGTCATGGAGCATTGTGATGAGAGGGGCCTTGGAGAATTGTGATGACAGGCGTCATGAGGCATTGAGATGGCAGTGGTCATGGAGCATTATGATGAAAGGTGTTATGGAGCACTGTGATTACACGGGCCATGGAGCATTGTGAATACAAAGGCCATGGGACATTGAGATGACAGTGGTCATGGAGCATTGTGATGAAAGTGGTAATGGATCATTGTGATGACAAGTGTCCTGGGACCCTGTGATGACATGGTTCATGGAGCATTGTGATGACAATGGTCATGGCGAATTGTGATGACAATGTCATGGGGCATTGTGATGGCACTGGTCATCTAGAAATGTGATTCAAGTTATTATGAAGCACAGTAATGAGAGGGGCCATGGAGCATTGTGATGACAAGTGTCATGGAGCATTGTGATGACAGGTGTCATGGAGCATCGTGATGACAAATGCCATGGAGAATTGTGATGAGAGGTGGCATTGGGCATTGTGATGAAAGGGGTCATGGAGTACTGGGATTACAGGGGGCATGGAGCATTGTGAAAACAAGTGACATGGTGAATAGTGATGACAGGCTTCATATAGCATTGTGATGACAAGTGCCATTTAGCATTTTGATGTCAGGGTTCATCAGGCATTGTGTTGACGGGGGTCACGTGTCACTGTGATGACAAAGGCCATAGAGCATTGTGATCACAGGGGTCATGGAGCATTGTGATGACATGGGCCATGGAGCATTGTGAAGACAAGATTCATGGAGCATTGTGATGACACTGGCATGAAGCATGGTGACGACAACAGAACTGGAGCACTGTGATGACAAGGGCAAGGAGCATTGTGATTACAGGAGACATGGAGCATTGTGATGACATTGGCAGGGATCATTGTGATGACAGGGATCATGGAGCATTGTGATGACAAAGACCAAGGAACATTTTGATGACAAGTGTCATTGAGCAATGTGATGACACGGGAATGGAGCATTATGATGACAAATGTTCTGGAGCATTGTGATGACAAGCGCATGGAGCATTGTGATTACAGGGGCCATGGAGCATTGTGATGACAACGGCATGGAGCATTGTGATGACAGTGGTCATTGAGCATTGTGATTACAAAGACCATGAGGCATTGTGATGACAGGGACCTTGGAGCATTGTGATGACAATGGTCATCAAGCATTGTGATGACAGGGGTCATAGAGCATTGTGATGAGAAAGACCATGGAGCATGGTGATGACAGAGGCCATGGAACATTGTGATGACAAGGCCATGTAGCATTGTGATGACAAGGGCAGGGAAACTTGTGGTGACCGGGGTCATGGAGCATTTTGATGACAACTTTCATGGAACATTGTGATGACAGGGGTCATGGAGCATTGTGTTGAAAAGGAACATGGAGCAGTGTGATTACAGGGTCCATGGAACATTGTGAATACATAGGCCATGGAACAATGTGATGACAGGGGTCATGTAGCATTGTGATGACAGGGTCATGGAGCATTGGGATTACAGGGCTTATGGGGCACTGTGATGACAGGGGGCATGGAGCATTGTGATGAAAATGGTCCTGGAGCATTATGATGACAGCAGTCACAGAGGATTGGGATGAAAGGTATCATGCAGCATTGTGATGACAACGGTCATGGATCATTTTGATGACAGGGGTCATGGAACATTGTGATAAGAATGTTCATAAAGCATTTTGATGACAGGGGTCATGAAGCATTGTGTTGACACGGACATGGAGCATTGTAATGATAGGATATCTGGAGCATTGTGATGAAAAGGGGATGGAGCATTTTGATGACAGGGTCCAAGGAGCATTGTGCTGACAATGGCCTGGAGCATTGTGATGAAAAGGGTACTGGAGCACTGTGAGGAAAGGAATCATGGATCATTGTGATGACCGGGGTCATGGAGTTTTGTGATGACAAGGGTCATGGAGCATTGTGATGACACGGTCAAGGAACATTGCGATGACAAGAATTATGGAGCATTGTGATGAAAGGACATGGAGCATTGTGATGAAAGGTGACAAGGAGCATTGTGATGATATGGGCAGAGAACTTTGTGATGACAGGGGTCATGGAGCATTGTGATGAAAAGTGTCATCGAACATTGTACTGACAGGGATCATGGAGCTTTTTGGTAAGAGAGGCCTTGGAGATTTGTGGTGGCAGGCGTCATGGGGCATTCTAATGAGAGCGGTCTTGGATCATTGTGATGAAAGGGGTCATGGAGCACTGTGATTACAGGGGCCATGGAGCATTGTGAATACAAAGGCTATGGAGCATTGAGGTGACAGGTTTCATGGAGCATTGTGATGAAAGTGATCATGGATCACTGTGATGACAAGAGTCCTGGAACCTTGTGATGACAAGGTTCATGGAGCATTGTGATGACAAGGACCATGGCGAATTGTTATGACATCTGTCATGGGGCATTGTGATGACAGTGGTCATCTAGAATTGTGATGAAAGGTATAATGGAGCACTGTGATGACAGGGGCCATGGAACATTGTGATGACAAAGGCCATGGAGCATTGTGATGACAAGTGTCATGGGGCATTTTGATGACATTGGCATGGAGCATTATAATGACAAGAGTTCTGGAGCATTTTGATGAAAAGGGCATGGAGCATTGTGATGACAGGGGCCATGGAAAATTGTGATGGTATAAGCCATGGAGCATTGTGATGACAAGTGTCATGGGACATTTTGATGACATTGGCATGGAGCATTATGATGACAAGAGTTCTGGAGCACTTTGATGACAAGGGCATGGAGCATTGTGATCACAGGGCCCATGGGGCATTGTGATGAAAAGAGCCATGGAGCATTGAGATGACAGGCGTCTTGAGGTATGGTGATGACAGTGGTCATGGAGCATTGTGATGAAAGAGATCATGGAGCAATATGATAACAGGGGCCATGGAGCATTGTGATGACAGGTGTATTGGAGCATTGTGATGAAAATAGTAATGGATCATTGTGATGACATGTGTCCTGGAACACTGTGATGACACGGTTCATCGAGTATTGTGATGACAAGGTTCATAGCGAATTGTGATGACAGGTGTCATTGGGCATTGTGATGACATTGATCATCTAGGAATTGTGATGAAAGGTATCATGGAGCACTGTGATGACTGGGGGCATGAAGCATTGTTATGAAAATTGTCCTGGATTATTGTGATGACAGCAGTCATGGAGAATTGTGATGACAGGGATTATGCAGCATTGTGTTGACAAGGCTATGGACTATTGTGATGACAATGGTCATGGAGCAATGTGATGAAAGTTTTCATGGAACATCGTGATGAAAAGTGCCTGGGAGCATTGTGACGATAAAGGCCATGGAGCATTGTGATGACAAGTGTCACGGAGCATTGTAATGAAAGCTTTCATTATGCACTGTGATGACAAGGGGGATGCAGTGTTGTGATGAAACTGGTCCTGGCGCATTGTGATAACAAAAGCCATGGAGCATTGTGATGACAGGCATCATGGAGCATGGTGAAGAAAGGGGCCATGGGGAATTGTAATGACAATAGAGAAATGTGATGAAAATGGTCAGCGAGCATAGTGATTAAAGTGGTCATTGAGAATTGTGATGAATAGTGACATAGAGCATTGTGATGACAAAGGTCATGGAGAACTGTGATGACCAGGGTCATGTAGCTTTGTGATGACACGTCCATGGAACATTGTGATGACAAGAATTCTGGAGCATTGTGATGACAAGGGCCGTGGAGCATTGTGATGCCACGGTCATGGATCATTGTGATGACAAAATTCTGGAGCATTGTGAGGAAAAAGGCTTGGAGCATTGTGATTATAGGGGACATGGAGCATTGTGATGACATGGGCAGGGAACACTGTGATGACAGTTGTTATGGAGCAATGTGATGACAAGTGTCATGGAGCATTGTGATGAGAGGGGCCTTGGAGAATTGTGATGACAGGCGTCATGAGGCATTGAGATGGCAGTGGTCATGGAGCATTATGATGAAAGGTGTTATGGAGCACTGTGATTACACGGGCCATGGAGCATTGTGAATACAAAGGCCATGGGACATTGAGATGACAGTGGTCATGGAGCATTGTGATGAAAGTGGTAATGGATCATTGTGATGACAAGTGTCCTGGGACCCTGTGATGACATGGTTCATGGAGCATTGTGATGACAATGGTCATGGCGAATTGTGATGACAATGTCATGGGGCATTGTGATGGCACTGGTCATCTAGAAATGTGATTCAAGTTATTATGAAGCACAGTAATGAGAGGGGCCATGGAGCATTGTGATGACAAGTGTCATGGAGCATTGTGATGACAGGTGTCATGGAGCATCGTGATGACAAATGCCATGGAGAATTGTGATGAGAGGTGGCATTGGGCATTGTGATGAAAGGGGTCATGGAGTACTGGGATTACAGGGGGCATGGAGCATTGTGAAAACAAGTGACATGGTGAATAGTGATGACAGGCTTCATATAGCATTGTGATGACAAGTGCCATTTAGCATTTTGATGTCAGGGTTCATCAGGCATTGTGTTGACGGGGGTCACGTGTCACTGTGATGACAAAGGCCATAGAGCATTGTGATCACAGGGGTCATGGAGCATTGTGATGACATGGGCCATGGAGCATTGTGAAGACAAGATTCATGGAGCATTGTGATGACACTGGCATGAAGCATGGTGATGACAACAGAACTGGAGCACTGTGATGACAAGGGCAAGGAGCATTGTGATTACAGGAGACATGGAGCATTGTGATGACATTGGCAGGGATCATTGTGATGACAGGGATCATGGAGCATTGTGATGACAAAGACCAAGGAACATTTTGATGACAAGTGTCATTGAGCAATGTGATGACACGGGAATGGAGCATTATGATGACAAATGTTCTGGAGCATTGTGATGACAAGCGCATGGAGCATTGTGATTACAGGGGCCATGGAGCATTGTGATGACAACGGCATGGAGCATTGTGATGACAGTGGTCATTGAGCATTGTGATTACAAAGACCATGAGGCATTGTGATGACAGGGACCTTGGAGCATTGTGATGACAATGGTCATCAAGCATTGTGATGACAGGGGTCATAGAGCATTGTGATGAGAAAGACCATGGAGCATGGTGATGACAGAGGCCATGGAACATTGTGATGACAAGGCCATGTAGCATTGTGATGACAAGGGCAGGGAACCTTGTGGTGACCGGGGTCATGGAGCATTTTGATGACAACTTTCATGGAACATTGTGATGACAGGGGTCATGGAGCATTGTGTTGAAAAGGAACATGGAGCAGTGTGATTACAGGGTCCATGGAACATTGTGAATACATAGGCCATGGAACAATGTGATGACAGGGGTCATGTAGCATTGTGATGACAGGGTCATGGAGCATTGGGATTACAGGGCTTATGGGGCACTGTGATGACAGGGGGCATGGAGCATTGTGATGAAAATGGTCCTGGAGCATTATGATGACAGCAGTCACAGAGGATTGGGATGAAAGGTATCATGCAGCATTGTGATGACAACGGTCATGGATCATTTTGATGACAGGGGTCATGGAACATTGTGATAAGAATGTTCATAAAGCATTTTGATGACAGGGGTCATGAAGCATTGTGTTGACACGGACATGGAGCATTGTAATGATAGGATATCTGGAGCATTGTGATGAAAAGGGGATGGAGCATTTTGATGACAGGGTCCAAGGAGCATTGTGCTGACAATGGCCTGGAGCATTGTGATGAAAAGGGTACTGGAGCACTGTGAGGAAAGGAATCATGGATCATTGTGATGACAGGGGTCATGGAGCTTTGTGATGACAAGGGTCATGGAGCATTGTGATGACACGGTCAAGGAACATTGCGATGACAAGAATTATGGAGCATTGTGATGAAAGGACATGGAGCATTGTGATGAAAGGTGACAAGGAGCATTGTGATGATATGGGCAGAGAACTTTGTGATGACAGGGGTCATGGAGCATTGAGGTGAAAAGTGTCATCAAACATTGTACTGACAGGGATCATGGAGCTTTTTGGTAAGAGAGGCCTTGGAGATTTGTGGTGGCAGGCGTCATGGGGCATTCTAATGAGAGCGGTCTTGGATCATTGTGATGAAAGGGGTCATGGAGCACTGTGATTACATGGGCCATGGAGCATTGTGAATACAAAGGCTATGGAGCATTGAGGTGACAGGTTTCATGGAGCATTGTGATGAAAGTGATCATGGATCACTGTGATGACAAGAGTCCTGGAACCTTGTGATGACAAGGTTCATGGAGCATTGTGATGACAAGGACCATGGCGAATTGTTATGACATCTGTCATGGGGCATTGTGATGACAGTGGTCATCTAGAATTGTGATGAAAGGTATAATGGAGCACTGTGATGACAGGGGCCATGGAACATTGTGATGACAAAGGCCATGGAGCATTGTGATGACAAGTGTCATGGGGCATTTTGATGACATTGGCATGGAGCATTATAATGACAAGAGTTCTGGAGCATTTTGATGAAAAGGGCATGGAGCATTGTGATGACAGGGGCCATGGAAAATTGTGATGGTATAAGCCATGGAGCATTGTGATGACAAGTGTCATGGGACATTTTGATGACATTGGCATGGAGCATTATGATGACAAGAGTTCTGGAGCACTTTGATGACAAGGGCATGGAGCATTGTGATCACAGGGCCCATGGGGCATTGTGATGAAAAGAGCCATGGAGCATTGAGATGACAGGCGTCTTGAGGTATGGTGATGACAGTGGTCATGGAGCATTGTGATGAAAGAGATCATGGAGCAATATGATAACAGGGGCCATGGAGCATTGTGATGACAGGTGTATTGGAGCATTGTGATGAAAATAGTAATGGATCATTGTGATGACATGTGTCCTGGAACACTGTGATGACACGGTTCATCGAGTATTGTGATGACAAGGTTCATAGCGAATTGTGATGACAGGTGTCATTGGGCATTGTGATGACATTGATCATCTAGGAATTGTGATGAAAGGTATCATGGAGCACTGTGATGACTGGGGGCATGAAGCATTGTTATGAAAATTGTCCTGGATTATTGTGATGACAGCAGTCATGGAGAATTGTGATGACAGGGATTATGCAGCATTGTGTTGACAAGGCTATGGACTATTGTGATGACAATGGTCATGGAGCAATGTGATGAAAGTTTTCATGGAACATCGTGATGAAAAGTGCCTGGGAGCATTGTGACGATAAAGGCCATGGAGCATTGTGATGACAAGTGTCACGGAGCATTGTAATGAAAGCTTTCATTATGCACTGTGATGACAAGGGGGATGCAGTGTTGTGATGAAACTGGTCCTGGCGCATTGTGATAACAAAAGCCATGGAGCATTGTGATGACAGGCATCATGGAGCATGGTGAAGAAAGGGGCCATGGGGAATTGTAATGACAATAGAGAAATGTGATGAAAATGGTCAGCGAGCATAGTGATTAAAGTGGTCATTGAGAATTGTGATGAATAGTGACATAGAGCATTGTGATGACAAAGGTCATGGAGAACTGTGATGACCAGGGTCATGTAGCTTTGTGATGACACGTCCATGGAACATTGTGATGACAAGAATTCTGGAGCATTGTGATGACAAGGGCCGTGGAGCATTGTGATGCCACGGTCATGGATCATTGTGATGACAAAATTCTGGAGCATTGTGAGGAAAAAGGCTTGGAGCATTGTGATTATAGAGGACATGGAGCATTGTGATGACATGGGCAGGGAACACTGTGATGACAGTTGTTATGGAGCAATGTGATGACAAGTGTCATGGAGCATTGTGATGAGAGGGGCCTTGGAGAATTGTGATGACAGGCGTCATGAGGCATTGAGATGGCAGTGGTCATGGAGCATTATGATGAAAGGTGTTATGGAGCACTGTGATTACAGGGGCCATGGAGCATTGTGAATACAAAGGCCATGGGGCATTGAGATGACAGTGGTCATGGAGCATTGTGATGAAAGTGGTAATGGATCATTGTGATGACAAGTGTCCTGGGACCCTGTGATGACATGGTTCATGGAGCATTGTGATGCCAATGGTCATGGCGAATTGTGATGACAATGTCATGGGGCATTGTGATGGCACTGGTCATCTAGAAATGTGATTCAAGTTATTATGGAGCACAGTAATGAGAGGGGCCATGGAGCATTGTGATGACAAGTGTCATGGAGCATTGTGATGACAGGTGTCATGGAGCATCGTGATGACAAATGCCATGGAGAATTGTGATGAGAGGTGGCATTGGGCATTGTGATGAAAGGGGTCATGGAGTACTGGGATTACAGGGGGCATGGAGCATTGTGAAAACAAGTGACATGGTGAATAGTGATGACAGGCTTCATATAGCATTGTGATGACAAGTGCCATTTAGCATTTTGATGTCAGGGTTCATCAGGCATTGTGTTGACGGGGGTCACGTGTCACTGTGATGACAAAGGCCATAGAGCATTGTGATCACAGGGGTCATGGAGCATTGTGATGACATGGGCCATGGAGCATTGTGAAGACAAGATTCATGGAGCATTGTGATGACACTGGCATGAAGCATGGTGATGACAACAGAACTGGAGCACTGTGATGACAAGGGCATGGAGCATTGTGATTACAGGAGACATGGAGCATTGTGATGACATTGGCAGGGATCATTGTGATGACAGGGATCATGGAGCATTGTGATGACAAAGACCAAGGAACATTTTGATGACAAGTGTCATTGAGCAATGTGATGACACGGGAATGGAGCATTATGATGACAAATGTTCTGGAGCATTGTGATGACAAGCGCATGGAGCATTGTGATTACAGGGGCCATGGAGCATTGTGATGACAACGGCATGGAGCATTGTGATGACAGTGGTCATTGAGCATTGTGATTACAAAGACCATGAGGCATTGTGATGACAGGGACCTTGGAGCATTGTGATGACAATGGTCATCAAGCATTGTGATGACAGGGGTCATAGAGCATTGTGATGAGAAAGACCATGGAGCATGGTGATGACAGAGGCCATGGAACATTGTGATGACAAGGCCATGTAGCATTGTGATGACAAGGGCAGGGAACCTTGTGGTGACCGGGGTCATGGAGCATTTTGATGACAACTTTCATGGAACATTGTGATGACAGGGGTCATGGAGCATTGTGTTGAAAAGGAACATGGAGCAGTGTGATTACAGGGTCCATGGAACATTGTGAATACATAGGCCATGGAACAATGTGATGACAGGGGTCATGTAGCATTGTGATGACAGGGTCATGGAGCATTGGGATTACAGGGCTTATGGGGCACTGTGATGACAGGGGGCATGGAGCATTGTGATGAAAATGGTCCTGGAGCATTATGATGACAGCAGTCACAGAGGATTGGGATGAAAGGTATCATGCAGCATTGTGATGACAACGGTCATGGATCATTTTGATGACAGGGGTCATGGAACATTGTGATAAGAATGTTCATAAAGCATTTTGATGACAGGGGTCATGAAGCATTGTGTTGACACGGGCATGGAGCATTGTAATGATAGGATATCTGGAGCATTGTGATGAAAAGGGGATGGAGCATTTTGATGACAGGGTCCAAGGAGCATTGTGCTGACAATGGCCTGGAGCATTGTGATGAAAAGGGTACTGGAGCACTGTGAGGAAAGGAATCATGGATCATTGTGATGACAGGTGTCATGGAGCTTTGTGATGACAAGGGTCATGGAGCATTGTGATGACACGGTCAAGGAACATTGCGATGACAAGAATTATGGAGCATTGTGATGAAAGGACATGGAGCATTGTGATGAAAGGTGACAAGGAGCATTGTGATGATATGGGCAGAGAACTTTGTGATGACAGGGGTCATGGAGCATTGTGATGAAAAGTGTCATCGAACATTGTACTGACAGGGATCATGGAGCTTTTTGGTAAGAGAGGCCTTGGAGATTTGTGGTGGCAGGCGTCATGGGGCATTCTAATGAGAGCGGTCTTGGATCATTGTGATGAAAGGGGTCATGGAGCACTGTGATTACAGGGGCCATGGAGCATTGTGAATACAAAGGCTATGGAGCATTGAGGTGACAGGTTTCATGGAGCATTGTGATGAAAGTGATCATGGATCACTGTGATGACAAGAGTCCTGGAACCTTGTGATGACAAGGTTCATGGAGCATTGTGATGACAAGGACCATGGCGAATTGTTATGACATCTGTCATGGGGCATTGTGATGACAGTGGTCATCTAGAATTGTGATGAAAGGTATAATGGAGCACTGTGATGACAGGGGCCATGGAACATTGTGATGACAAAGGCCATGGAGCATTGTGATGACAAGTGTCATGGGGCATTTTGATGACATTGGCATGGAGCATTATAATGACAAGAGTTCTGGAGCATTTTGATGAAAAGGGCATGGAGCATTGTGATGACAGGGGCCATGGAAAATTGTGATGGTATAAGCCATGGAGCATTGTGATGACAAGTGTCATGGGACATTTTGATGACATTGGCATGGAGCATTATGATGACAAGAGTTCTGGAGCACTTTGATGACAAGGGCATGGAGCATTGTGATCACAGGGCCCATGGGGCATTGTGATGAAAAGAGCCATGGAGCATTGAGATGACAGGCGTCTTGAGGTATGGTGATGACAGTGGTCATGGAGCATTGTGATGAAAGAGATCATGGAGCAATATGATAACAGGGGCCATGGAGCATTGTGATGACAGGTGTATTGGAGCATTGTGATGAAAATAGTAATGGATCATTGTGATGACATGTGTCCTGGAACACTGTGATGACACGGTTCATCGAGTATTGTGATGACAAGGGTCATAGCGAATTGTGATGACAGGTGTCATTGGGCATTGTGATGACATTGATCATCTAGGAATTGTGATGAAAGGTATCATGGAGCACTGTGATGACTGGGGGCATGAAGCATTGTTATGAAAATTGTCCTGGATTATTGTGATGACAGCAGTCATGGAGAATTGTGATGACAGGGATTATGCAGCATTGTGTTGACAAGGCTATGGACTATTGTGATGACAATGGTCATGGAGCAATGTGATGAAAGTTTTCATGGAACATCGTGATGAAAAGTGCCTGGGAGCATTGTGACGATAAAGGCCATGGAGCATTGTGATGACAAGTGTCACGGAGCATTGTAATGAAAGCTTTCATTATGCACTGTGATGACAAGGGGGATGGAGTGTTGTGATGAAACTGGTCCTGGCGCATTGTGATAACAAAAGCCATGGAGCATTGTGATGACAGGCATCATGGAGCATGGTGAAGAAAGGGGCCATGGGGAATTGTAATGACAATAGAGAAATGTGATGAAAATGGTCAGCGAGCATAGTGATTAAAGTGGTCATTGAGAATTGTGATGAATAGTGACATAGAGCATTGTGATGACAAAGGTCATGGAGAACTGTGATGACCAGGGTCATGTAGCTTTGTGATGACACGTCCATGGAACATTGTGATGACAAGAATTCTGGAGCATTGTGATGACAAGGGCCGTGGAGCATTGTGATGCCACGGTCATGGATCATTGTGATGACAAAATTCTGGAGCATTGTGAGGAAAAAGGCTTGGAGCATTGTGATTATAGAGGACATGGAGCATTGTGATGACATGGGCAGGGAACACTGTGATGACAGTTGTTATGGAGCAATGTGATGACAAGTGTCATGGAGCATTGTGATGAGAGGGGCCTTGGAGAATTGTGATGACAGGCGTCATGAGGCATTGAGATGGCAGTGGTCATGGAGCATTATGATGAAAGGTGTTATGGAGCACTGTGATTACAGGGGCCATGGAGCATTGTGAATACAAAGGCCATGGGGCATTGAGATGACAGTGGTCATGGAGCATTGTGGTGAAAGTGGTAATGGATCATTGTGATGACAAGTGTCCTGGGACCCTGTGATGACATGGTTCATGGAGCATTGTGATGACAATGGTCATGGCGAATTGTGATGACAATGTCATGGGGCATTGTGATGGCACTGGTCATCTAGAAATGTGATTCAAGTTATTATGGAGCACAGTAATGAGAGGGGCCATGGAGCATTGTGATGACAAGTGTCATGGAGCATTGTGATGACAGGTGTCATGGAGCATCGTGATGACAAATGCCATGGAGAATTGTGATGAGAGGTGGCATTGGGCATTGTGATGAAAGGGGTCATGGAGTACTGGGATTACAGGGGGCATGGAGCATTGTGAAAACAAGTGACATGGTGAATAGTGATGACAGGCTTCATATAGCATTGTGATGACAAGTGCCATTTAGCATTTTGATGTCAGGGTTCATCAGGCATTGTGTTGACGGGGGTCACGTGTCACTGTGATGACAAAGGCCATAGAGCATTGTGATCACAGGGGTCATGGAGCATTGTGATGACATGGGCCATGGAGCATTGTGAAGACAAGATTCATGGAGCATTGTGATGACACTGGCATGAAGCATGGTGATGACAACAGAACTGGAGCATTGTGATGACAAGGGCATGGAGCATTGTGATTACAGGAGACATGGAGCATTGTGATGACATTGGCAGGGATCATTGTGATGACAGGGATCATGGAGCATTGTGATGACAAAGACCAAGGAACATTTTGATGACAAGTGTCATTGAGCAATGTGATGACACGGGAATGGAGCATTATGATGACAAATGTTCTGGAGCATTGTGATGACAAGCGCATGGAGCATTGTGATTACAGGGGCCATGGAGCATTGTGATGACAACGGCATGGAGCATTGTGATGACAGTGGTCATTGAGCATTGTGATTACAAAGACCATGAGGCATTGTGATGACAGGGACCTTGGAGCATTGTGATGACAATGGTCATCAAGCATTGTGATGACAGGGGTCATAGAGCATTGTGATGAGAAAGACCATGGAGCATGGTGATGACAGAGGCCATGGAACATTGTGATGACAAGGCCATGTAGCATTGTGATGACAAGGGCAGGGAACCTTGTGGTGACCGGGGTCATGGAGCATTTTGATGACAACTTTCATGGAACATTGTGATGACAGGGGTCATGGAGCATTGTGTTGAAAAGGAACATGGAGCAGTGTGATTACAGGGTCCATGGAACATTGTGAATACATAGGCCATGGAACAATGTGATGACAGGGGTCATGTAGCATTGTGATGACAGGGTCATGGAGCATTGGGATTACAGGGCTTATGGGGCACTGTGATGACAGGGGGCATGGAGCATTGTGATGAAAATGGTCCTGGAGCATTATGATGACAGCAGTCACAGAGGATTGGGATGAAAGGTATCATGCAGCATTGTGATGACAACGGTCATGGATCATTTTGATGACAGGGGTCATGGAACATTGTGATAAGAATGTTCATAAAGCATTTTGATGACAGGGGTCATGAAGCATTGTGTTGACACGGGCATGGAGCATTGTAATGATAGGATATCTGGAGCATTGTGATGAAAAGGGGATGGAGCATTTTGATGACAGGGTCCAAAGAGCATTGTGATGAAAAGGGTACTGGAGCACTGTGAGGAAAGGAATCATGGATCATTGTGATGACAGGGGTCATGGAGCTTTGTGATGACAAGGGTCATGGAGCATTGTGATGACACGGTCAAGGAACATTGCGATGACAAGAATTATGGAGCATTGTGATGAAAGGACATGGAGCATTGTGATGAAAGGTGACAAGGAGCATGGTGATGATATGGGCAGAGAACTTTGTGATGACAGGGGTCATGGAGCATTGTGATGAAAAGTGTCATCGAACATTGTACTGACAGGGATCATGGAGCTTTTTGGTAAGAGAGGCCTTGGAGATTTGTGGTGGCAGGCGTCATGGGGCATTCTAATGAGAGCGGTCTTGGATCATTGTGATGAAAGGGGTCATGGAGCACTGTGATTACAGGGGCCATGGAGCATTGTGAATACAAAGGCTATGGAGCATTGAGGTGACAGGTTTCATGGAGCATTGTGATGAAAGTGATCATGGATCACTGTGATGACAAGAGTCCTGGAACCTTGTGATGACAAGGTTCATGGAGCATTGTGATGACAAGGACCATGGCGAATTGTTATGACATCTGTCATGGGGCATTGTGATGACAGTGGTCATCTAGAATTGTGATGAAAGGTATAATGGAGCACTGTGATGACAGGGGCCATGGAACATTGTGATGACAAAGGCCATGGAGCATTGTGATGACAAGTGTCATGGGGCATTTTGATGACATTGGCATGGAGCATTATAACGACAAGAGTTCTGGAGCATTTTGATGAAAAGGGCATGGAGCATTGTGATGACAGGGGCCATGGAAAATTGTGATGGTATAAGCCATGGAGCATTGTGATGACAAGTGTCATGGGACATTTTGATGACATTGGCATGGAGCATTATGATGACAAGAGTTCTGGAGCACTTTGATGACAAGGGCATGGAGCATTGTGATCACAGGGCCCATGGGGCATTGTGATGAAAAGAGCCATGGAGCATTGAGATGACAGGCGTCTTGAGGTATGGTGATGACAGTGGTCATGGAGCATTGTGATGAAAGAGATCATGGAGCAATATGATAACAGGGGCCATGGAGCATTGTGATGACAGGTGTATTGGAGCATTGTGATGAAAATAGTAATGGATCATTGTGATGACATGTGTCCTGGAACACTGTGATGACACGGTTCATCGAGTATTGTGATGACAAGGGTCATAGCGAATTGTGATGACAGGTGTCATTGGGCATTGTGATGACATTGATCATCTAGGAATTGTGATGAAAGGTATCGTGGAGCACTGTGATGACTGGGGGCATGAAGCATTGTTATGAAAATTGTCCTGGATTATTGTGATGACAGCAGTCATGGAGAATTGTGATGACAGGGATTATGCAGCATTGTGTTGACAAGGCTATGGACTATTGTGATGACAATGGTCATGGAGCAATGTGATGAAAGTTTTCATGGAACATCGTGATGAAAAGTGCCTGGGAGCATTGTGACGATAAAGGCCATGGAGCATTGTGATGACAAGTGTCACGGAGCATTGTAATGAAAGCTTTCATTATGCACTGTGATGACAAGGGGGATGGAGTGTTGTGATGAAACTGGTCCTGGCGCATTGTGATAACAAAAGCCATGGAGCATTGTGATGACAGGCATCATGGAGCATGGTGAAGAAAGGGGCCATGGGGAATTGTAATGACAATAGAGAAATGTGATGAAAATGGTCAGCGAGCATAGTGATTAAAGTGGTCATTGAGAATTGTGATGAATAGTGACATAGAGCATTGTGATGACAAAGGTCATGGAGAACTGTGATGACCAGGGTCATGTAGCTTTGTGATGACACGTCCATGGAACATTGTGATGACAAGAATTCTGGAGCATTGTGATGACAAGGGCCGTGGAGCATTGTGATGCCACGGTCATGGATCATTGTGATGACAAAATTCTGGAGCATTGTGAGGAAAAAGGCTTGGAGCATTGTGATTATAGAGGACATGGAGCATTGTGATGACATGGGCAGGGAACACTGTGATGACAGTTGTTATGGAGCAATGTGATGACAAGTGTCATGGAGCATTGTGATGAGAGGGGCCTTGGAGAATTGTGATGACAGGCGTCATGAGGCATTGAGATGGCAGTGGTCATGGAGCATTACGATGAAAGGTGTTATGGAGCACTGTGATTACAGGGGCCATGGAGCATTGTGAATACAAAGGCCATGGGGCATTGAGATGACAGTGGTCATGGAGCATTGTGATGAAAGTGGTAATGGATCATTGTGATGACAAGTGTCCTGGGACCCTGTGATGACATGGTTCATGGAGCATTGTGATGCCAATGGTCATGGCGAATTGTGATGACAATGTCATGGGGCATTGTGATGGCACTGGTCATCTAGAAATGTGATTCAAGTTATTATGGAGCACAGTAATGAGAGGGGCCATGGAGCATTGTGATGACAAGTGTCATGGAGCATTGTGATGACAGGTGTCATGGAGCATCGTGATGACAAATGCCATGGAGAATTGTGATGAGAGGTGGCATTGGGCATTGTGATGAAAGGGGTCATGGAGTACTGGGATTACAGGGGGCATGGAGCATTGTGAAAACAAGTGACATGGTGAATAGTGATGACAGGCTTCATATAGCATTGTGATGACAAGTGCCATTTAGCATTTTGATGTCAGGGTTCATCAGGCATTGTGTTGACGGGGGTCACGTGTCACTGTGATGACAAAGGCCATAGAGCATTGTGATCACAGGGGTCAAGGAGCATTGTGATGACATGGGCCATGGAGCATTGTGAAGACAAGATTCATGGAGCATTGTGATGACACTGGCATGAAGCATGGTGATGACAACAGAACTGGAGCACTGTGATGACAAGGGCATGGAGCATTGTGATTACAGGAGACATGGAGCATTGTGATGACATTGGCAGGGATCATTGTGATGACAGGGATCATGGAGCATTGTGATGACAAAGACCAAGGAACATTTTGATGACAAGTGTCATTGAGCAATGTGATGACACGGGAATGGAGCATTATGATGACAAATGTTCTGGAGCATTGTGATGACAAGCGCATGGAGCATTGTGATTACAGGGGCCATGGAGCATTGTGATGACAACGGCATGGAGCATTGTGATGACAGTGGTCATTGAGCATTGTGATTACAAAGACCATGAGGCATTGTGATGACAGGGACCTTGGAGCATTGTGATGACAATGGTCATCAAGCATTGTGATGACAGGGGTCATAGAGCATTGTGATGAGAAAGACCATGGAGCATGGTGATGACAGAGGCCATGGAACATTGTGATGACAAGGCCATGTAGCATTGTGATGACAAGGGCAGGGAACCTTGTGGTGACCGGGGTCATGGAGCATTTTGATGACAACTTTCATGGAACATTGTGATGACAGGGGTCATGGAGCATTGTGTTGAAAAGGAACATGGAGCAGTGTGATTACAGGGTCCATGGAACATTGTGAATACATAGGCCATGGAACAATGTGATGACAGGGGTCATGTAGCATTGTGATGACAGGGTCATGGAGCATTGGGATTACAGGGCTTATGGGGCACTGTGATGACAGGGGGCATGGAGCATTGTGATGAAAATGGTCCTGGAGCATTATGATGACAGCAGTCACAGAGGATTGGGATGAAAGGTATCATGCAGCATTGTGATGACAACGGTCATGGATCATTTTGATGACAGGGGTCATGGAACATTGTGATAAGAATGTTCATAAAGCATTTTGATGACAGGGGTCATGAAGCATTGTGTTGACACGGGCATGGAGCATTGTAATGATAGGATATCTGGAGCATTGTGATGAAAAGGGGATGGAGCATTTTGATGACAGGGTCCAAGGAGCATTGTGCTGACAATGGCCTGGAGCATTGTGATGAAAAGGGTACTGGAGCACTGTGAGGAAAGGAATCATGGATCATTGTGATGACAGGGGTCATGGAGCTTTGTGATGACAAGGGTCATGGAGCATTGTGATGACACGGTCAAGGAACATTGCGATGACAAGAATTATGGAGCATTGTGATGAAAGGACATGGAGCATTGTGATGAAAGGTGACAAGGAGCATTGTGATGATATGGGCAGAGAACTTTGTGATGACAGGGGTCATGGAGCATTGTGATGAAAAGTGTCATCGAACATTGTACTGACAGGGATCATGGAGCTTTTTGGTAAGAGAGGCCTTGGAGATTTGTGGTGGCAGGCGTCATGGGGCATTCTAATGAGAGCGGTCTTGGATCATTGTGATGAAAGGGGTCATGGAGCACTGTGATTACAGGGGCCATGGAGCATTGTGAATACAAAGGCTATGGAGCATTGAGGTGACAGGTTTCATGGAGCATTGTGATGAAAGTGATCAGGGATCACTGTGATGACAAGAGTCCTGGAACCTTGTGATGACAAGGTTCATGGAGCATTGTGATGACAAGGACCATGGCGAATTGTTATGACATCTGTCATGGGGCATTGTGATGACAGTGGTCATCTAGAATTGTGATGAAAGGTATAATGGAGCACTGTGATGACAGGGGCCATGGAACATTGTGATGACAAAGGCCATGGAGCATTGTGATGACAAGTGTCATGGGGCATTTTGATGACATTGGCATGGAGCATTATAATGACAAGAGTTCTGGAGCATTTTGATGAAAAGGGCATGGAGCATTGTGATGACAGGGGCCATGGAAAATTGTGATGGTATAAGCCATGGAGCATTGTGATGACAAGTGTCATGGGACATTTTGATGACATTGGCATGGAGCATTATGATGACAAGAGTTCTGGAGCACTTTGATGACAAGGGCATGGAGCATTGTGATCACAGGGCCCATGGGGCATTGTGATGAAAAGAGCCATGGAGCATTGAGATGACAGGCGTCTTGAGGTATGGTGATGACAGTGGTCATGGAGCATTGTGATGAAAGAGATCATGGAGCAATATGATAACAGGGGCCATGGAGCATTGTGATGACAGGTGTATTGGAGCATTGTGATGAAAATAGTAATGGATCATTGTGATGACATGTGTCCTGGAACACTGTGATGACACGGTTCATCGAGTATTGTGATGACAAGGGTCATAGCGAATTGTGATGACAGGTGTCATTGGGCATTGTGATGACATTGATCATCTAGGAATTGTGATGAAAGGTATCATGGAGCACTGTGATGACTGGGGGCATGAAGCATTGTTATGAAAATTGTCCTGGATTATTGTGATGACAGCAGTCATGGAGAATTGTGATGACAGGGATTATGCAGCATTGTGTTGACAAGGCTATGGACTATTGTGATGACAATGGTCATGGAGCAATGTGATGAAAGTTTTCATGGAACATCGTGATGAAAAGTGCCTGGGAGCATTGTGACGATAAAGGCCATGGAGCATTGTGATGACAAGTGTCACGGAGCATTGTAATGAAAGCTTTCATTATGCACTGTGATGACAAGGGGGATGGAGTGTTGTGATGAAACTGGTCCTGGCGCATTGTGATAACAAAAGCCATGGAGCATTGTGATGACAGGCATCATGGAGCATGGTGAAGAAAGGGGCCATGGGGAATTGTAATGACAATAGAGAAATGTGATGAAAATGGTCAGCGAGCATAGTGATTAAAGTGGTCATTGAGAATTGTGATGAATAGTGACATAGAGCATTGTGATGACAAAGGTCATGGAGAACTGTGATGACCAGGGTCATGTAGCTTTGTGATGACACGTCCATGGAACATTGTGATGACAAGAATTCTGGAGCATTGTGATGACAAGGGCCGTGGAGCATTGTGATGCCACGGTCATGGAACATTGTGATGACAAAATTCTGGAGCATTGTGAGGAAAAAGGCTTGGAGCATTGTGATTATAGGGGACATGGAGCATTGTGATGACATGGGCAGGGAACACTGTGATGACAGTTGTTATGGAGCAATGTGATGACAAGTGTCATGGAGCATTGTGATGAGAGGGGCCTTGGAGAATTGTGATGACAGGCGTCATGAGGCATTGAGATGGCAGTGGTCATGGAGCATTATGATGAAAGGTGTTATGGAGCACTGTGATTACAGGGGCCATGGAGCATTGTGAATACAAAGGCCATGGGGCATTGAGATGACAGTGGTCATGGAGCATTGTGATGAAAGTGGTAATGGATCATTGTGATGACAAGTGTCCTGGGACCCTGTGATGACATGGTTCATGGAGCATTGTGATGCCAATGGTCATGGCGAATTGTGATGACAATGTCATGGGGCATTGTGATGGCACTGGTCATCTAGAAATGTGATTCAAGTTATTATGGAGCACAGTAATGAGAGGGGCCATGGAGCATTGTGATGACAAGTGTCATGGAGCATTGTGATGACAGGTGTCATGGAGCATCGTGATGACAAATGCCATGGAGAATTGTGATGAGAGGTGGCATTGGGCATTGTGATGAAAGGGGTCATGGAGTACTGGGATTACAGGGGGCATGGAGCATTGTGAAAACAAGTGACATGGTGAATAGTGATGACAGGCTTCATATAGCATTGTGATGACAAGTGCCATTTAGCATTTTGATGTCAGGGTTCATCAGGCATTGTGTTGACGGGGGTCACGTGTCACTGTGATGACAAAGGCCATAGAGCATTGTGATCACAGGGGTCAAGGAGCATTGTGATGACATGGGCCATGGAGCATTGTGAAGACAAGATTCATGGAGCATTGTGATGACACTGGCATGAAGCATGGTGATGACAACAGAACTGGAGCACTGTGATGACAAGGGCATGGAGCATTGTGATTACAGGAGACATGGAGCATTGTGATGACATTGGCAGGGATCATTGTGATGACAGGGATCATGGAGCATTGTGATGACAATGACCAAGGAACATTTTGATGACAAGTGTCATTGAGCAATGTGATGACACGGGAATGGAGCATTATGATGACAAATGTTCTGGAGCATTGTGATGACAAGCGCATGGAGCATTGTGATTACAGGGGCCATGGAGCATTGTGATGACAACGGCATGGAGCATTGTGATGACAGTGGTCATTGAGCATTGTGATTACAAAGACCATGAGGCATTGTGATGACAGGGACCTTGGAGCATTGTGATGACAATGGTCATCAAGCATTGTGATGACAGGGGTCATAGAGCATTGTGATGAGAAAGACCATGGAGCATGGTGATGACAGAGGCCATGGAACATTGTGATGACAAGGCCATGTAGCATTGTGATGACAAGGGCAGGGAACCTTGTGGTGACCGGGGTCATGGAGCATTTTGATGACAACTTTCATGGAACATTGTGATGACAGGGGTCATGGAGCATTGTGTTGAAAAGGAACATGGAGCAGTGTGATTACAGGGTCCATGGAACATTGTGAATACATAGGCCATGGAACAATGTGATGACAGGGGTCATGTAGCATTGTGATGACAGGGTCATGGAGCATTGGGATTACAGGGCTTATGGGGCACTGTGATGACAGGGGGCATGGAGCATTGTGATGAAAATGGTCCTGGAGCATTATGATGACAGCAGTCACAGAGGATTGGGATGAAAGGTATCATGCAGCATTGTGATGACAACGGTCATGGATCATTTTGATGACAGGGGTCATGGAACATTGTGATAAGAATGTTCATAAAGCATTTTGATGACAGGGGTCATGAAGCATTGTGTTGACACGGGCATGGAGCATTGTAATGATAGGATATCTGGAGCATTGTGATGAAAAGGGGATGGAGCATTTTGATGACAGGGTCCAAGGAGCATTGTGCTGACAATGGCCTGGAGCATTGTGATGAAAAGGGTACTGGAGCACTGTGAGGAAAGGAATCATGGATCATTGTGATGACAGGGGTCATGGAGCTTTGTGATGACAAGGGTCATGGAGCATTGTGATGACACGGTCAAGGAACATTGCGATGACAAGAATTATGGAGCATTGTGATGAAAGGACATGGAGCATTGTGATGAAAGGTGACAAGGAGCATTGTGATGATATGGGCAGAGAACTTTGTGATGACAGGGGTCATGGAGCATTGTGATGAAAAGTGTCATCGAACATTGTACTGACAGGGATCATGGAGCTTTTTGGTAAGAGAGGCCTTGGAGATTTGTGGTGGCAGGCGTCATGGGGCATTCTAATGAGAGCGGTCTTGGATCATTGTGATGAAAGGGGTCATGGAGCACTGTGATTACAGGGGCCATGGAGCATTGTGAATACAAAGGCTATGGAGCATTGAGGTGACAGGTTTCATGGAGCATTGTGATGAAAGTGATCAGGGATCACTGTGATGACAAGAGTCCTGGAACCTTGTGATGACAAGGTTCATGGAGCATTGTGATGACAAGGACCATGGCGAATTGTTATGACATCTGTCATGGGGCATTGTGATGACAGTGGTCATCTAGAATTGTGATGAAAGGTATAATGGAGCACTGTGATGACAGGGGCCATGGAACATTGTGATGACAAAGGCCATGGAGCATTGTGATGACAAGTGTCATGGGGCATTTTGATGACATTGGCATGGAGCATTATAATGACAAGAGTTCTGGAGCATTTTGATGAAAAGGGCATGGAGCATTGTGATGACAGGGGCCATGGAACATTGTGATGGTATAAGCCATGGAGCATTGTGATGACAAGTGTCATGGGACATTTTGATGACATTGGCATGGAGCATTATGATGACAAGAGTTCTGGAGCACTTTGATGACAAGGGCATGGAGCATTGTGATCACAGGGCCCATGGGGCATTGTGATGAAAAGAGCCATGGAGCATTGAGATGACAGGCGTCTTGAGGTATGGTGATGACAGTGGTCATGGAGCATTGTGATGAAAGAGATCATGGAGCAATATGATAACAGGGGCCATGGAGCATTGTGATGACAGGTGTATTGGAGCATTGTGATGAAAATAGTAATGGATCATTGTGATGACATGTGTCCTGGAACACTGTGATGACACGGTTCATCGAGTATTGTGATGACAAGGGTCATAGCGAATTGTGATGACAGGTGTCATTGGGCATTGTGATGACATTGATCATCTAGGAATTGTGATGAAAGGTATCATGGAGCACTGTGATGACTGGGGGCATGAAGCATTGTTATGAAAATTGTCCTGGATTATTGTGATGACAGCAGTCATGGAGAATTGTGATGACAGGGATTATGCAGCATTGTGTTGACAAGGCTATGGACTATTGTGATGACAATGGTCATGGAGCAATGTGATGAAAGTTTTCATGGAACATCGTGATGAAAAGTGCCTGGGAGCATTGTGACGATAAAGGCCATGGAGCATTGTGATGACAAGTGTCACGGAGCATTGTAATGAAAGCTTTCATTATGCACTGTGATGACAAGGGGGATGCAGTATTGTGATGAAACTGGTCCTGGCGCATTGTGATAACAAAAGCCATGGAGCATTGTGATGACAGGCATCATGGAGCATGGTGAAGAAAGGGGCCATGGGGAATTGTAATGACAATAGAGAAATGTGATGAAAATGGTCAGCGAGCATAGTGATTAAAGTGGTCATTGAGAATTGTGATGAATAGTGACATAGAGCATTGTGATGACAAAGGTCATGGAGAACTGTGATGACCAGGGTCATGTAGCTTTGTGATGACACGTCCATGGAACATTGTGATGACAAGAATTCTGGAGCATTGTGATGACAAGGGCCGTGGAGCATTGTGATGCCACGGTCATGGATCATTGTGATGACAAAATTCTGGAGCATTGTGAGGAAAAAGGCTTGGAGCATTGTGATTATAGAGGACATGGAGCATTGTGATGACATGGGCAGGGAACACTGTGATGACAGTTGTTATGGAGCAATGTGATGACAAGTGTCATGGAGCATTGTGATGAGAGGGGCCTTGGAGAATTGTGATGACAGGCGTCATGAGGCATTGAGATGGCAGTGGTCATGGAGCATTATGATGAAAGGTGTTATGGAGCACTGTGATTACAGGGGCCATGGAGCATTGTGAATACAAAGGCCATGGGACATTGAGATGACAGTGGTCATGGAGCATTGTGATGAAAGTGGTAATGGATCATTGTGATGACAAGTGTCCTGGGACCCTGTGATGACATGGTTCATGGAGCATTGTGATGCCAATGGTCATGGCGAATTGTGATGACAATGTCATGGGGCATTGTGATGGCACTGGTCATCTAGAAATGTGATTCAAGTTATTATGGAGCACAGTAATGAGAGGGGCCATGGAGCATTGTGATGACAAGTGTCATGGAGCATTGTGATGACAGGTGTCATGGAGCATCGTGATGACAAATGCCATGGAGAATTGTGATGAGAGGTGGCATTGGGCATTGTGATGAAAGGGGTCATGGAGTACTGGGATTACAGGGGGCATGGAGCATTGTGAAAACAAGTGACATGGTGAATAGTGATGACAGGCTTCATATAGCATTGTGATGACAAGTGCCATTTAGCATTTTGATGTCAGGGTTCATCAGGCATTGTGTTGACGGGGGTCACGTGTCACTGTGATGACAAAGGCCATAGAGCATTGTGATCACAGGGGTCAAGGAGCATTGTGATGACATGGGCCATGGAGCATTGTGAAGACAAGATTCATGGAGCATTGTGATGACACTGGCATGAAGCATGGTGATGACAACAGAACTGGAGCACTGTGATGACAAGGGCATGGAGCATTGTGATTACAGGAGACATGGAGCATTGTGATGACATTGGCAGGGATCATTGTGATGACAGGGATCATGGAGCATTGTGATGACAAAGACCAAGGAACATTTTGATGACAAGTGTCATTGAGCAATGTGATGACACGGGAATGGAGCATTATGATGACAAATGTTCTGGAGCATTGTGATGACAAGCGCATGGAGCATTGTGATTACAGGGGCCATGGAGCATTGTGATGACAACGGCATGGAGCATTGTGATGACAGTGGTCATTGAGCATTGTGATTACAAAGACCATGAGGCATTGTGATGACAGGGACCTTGGAGCATTGTGATGACAATGGTCATCAAGCATTGTGATGACAGGGGTCATAGAGCATTGTGATGAGAAAGACCATGGAGCATGGTGATGACAGAGGCCATGGAACATTGTGATGACAAGGCCATGTAGCATTGTGATGACAAGGGCAGGGAACCTTGTGGTGACCGGGGTCATGGAGCATTTTGATGACAACTTTCATGGAACATTGTGATGACAGGGGTCATGGAGCATTGTGTTGAAAAGGAACATGGAGCAGTGTGATTACAGGGTCCATGGAACATTGTGAATACATAGGCCATGGAACAATGTGATGACAGGGGTCATGTAGCATTGTGATGACAGGGTCATGGAGCATTGGGATTACAGGGCTTATGGGGCACTGTGATGACAGGGGGCATGGAGCATTGTGATGAAAATGGTCCTGGAGCATTATGATGACAGCAGTCACAGAGGATTGGGATGAAAGGTATCATGCAGCATTGTGATGACAACGGTCATGGATCATTTTGATGACAGGGGTCATGGAACATTGTGATAAGAATATTCATAAAGCATTTTGATGACAGGGGTCATGAAGCATTGTGTTGACACGGGCATGGAGCATTGTAATGATAGGATATCTGGAGCATTGTGATGAAAAGGGGATGGAGCATTTTGATGACAGGGTCCAAGGAGCATTGTGCTGACAATGGCATGGAGCATTGTGATGAAAAGGGTACTGGAGCACTGTGAGGAAAGGAATCATGGATCATTGTGATGACAGGGGTCATGGAGCTTTGTGATGACAAGGGTCATGGAGCATTGTGATGACACGGTCAAGGAACATTGCGATGACAAGAATTATGGAGCATTGTGATGAAAGGACATGGAGCATTGTGATGAAAGGTGACAAGGAGCATTGTGATGATATGGGCAGAGAACTTTGTGATGACAGGGGTCATGGAGCATTGTGATGAAAAGTGTCATCGAACATTGTACTGACAGGGATCATGGAGCTTTTTGGTAAGAGAGGCCTTGGAGATTTGTGGTGGCAGGCGTCATGGGGCATTCTAATGAGAGCGGTCTTGGATCATTGTGATGAAAGGGGTCATGGAGCACTGTGATTACAGGGGCCATGGAGCATTGTGAATACAAAGGCTATGGAGCATTGAGGTGACAGGTTTCATGGAGCATTGTGATGAAAGTGATCAGGGATCACTGTGATGACAAGAGTCCTGGAACCTTGTGATGACAAGGTTCATGGAGCATTGTGATGACAAGGACCATGGCGAATTGTTATGACATCTGTCATGGGGCATTGTGATGACAGTGGTCATCTAGAATTGTGATGAAAGGTATAATGGAGCACTGTGATGACAGGGGCCATGGAACATTGTGATGACAAAGGCCATGGAGCATTGTGATGACAAGTGTCATGGGGCATTTTGATGACATTGGCATGGAGCATTATAATGACAAGAGTTCTGGAGCATTTTGATGAAAAGGGCATGGAGCATTATGATGACAGTGGCCATGGAAAATTGTGATGGTATAAGCCATGGAGCATTGTGATGACAAGTGTCATGGGACATTTTGATGACATTGGCATGGAGCATTATGATGACAAGAGTTCTGGAGCACTTTGATGACAAGGGCATGGAGCATTGTGATCACAGGGCCCATGGGGCATTGTGATGAAAAGAGCCATGGAGCATTGAGATGACAGGCGTCTTGAGGTATGGTGATGACAGTGGTCATGGAGCATTGTGATGAAAGAGATCATGGAGCAATATGATAACAGGGGCCATGGAGCATTGTGATGACAGGTGTATTGGAGCATTGTGATGAAAATAGTAATGGATCATTGTGATGACATGTGTCCTGGAACACTGTGATGACACGGTTCATCGAGTATTGTGATGACAAGGGTCATAGCGAATTGTGATGACAGGTGTCATTGGGCATTGTGATGACATTGATCATCTAGGAATTGTGATGAAAGGTATCATGGAGCACTGTGATGACTGGGGGCATGAAGCATTGTTATGAAAATTGTCCTGGATTATTGTGATGAGAGCAGTCATGGAGAATTGTGATGACAGGGATTATGCAGCATTGTGTTGACAAGGCTATGGACTATTGTGATGACAATGGTCATGGAGCAATGTGATGAAAGTTTTCATGGAACATCGTGATGAAAAGTGCCTGGGAGCATTGTGACGATAAAGGCCATGGAGCATTGTGATGACAAGTGTCACGGAGCATTGTAATGAAAGCTTTCATTATGCACTGTGATGACAAGGGGGATGGAGTGTTGTGATGAAACTGGTCCTGGCGCATTGTGATAACAAAAGCCATGGAGCATTGTGATGACAGGCATCATGGAGCATGGTGAAGAAAGGGGCCATGGGGAATTGTAATGACAATAGAGAAATGTGATGAAAATGGTCAGCGAGCATAGTGATTAAAGTGGTCATTGAGAATTGTGATGAATAGTGACATAGAGCATTGTGATGACAAAGGTCATGGAGAACTGTGATGACCAGGGTCATGTAGCTTTGTGATGACACGTCCATGGAACATTGTGATGACAAGAATTCTGGAGCATTGTGATGACAAGGGCCGTGGAGCATTGTGATGCCACGGTCATGGAACATTGTGATGACAAAATTCTGGAGCATTGTGAGGAAAAAGGCTTGGAGCATTGTGATTATAGGGGACATGGAGCATTGTGATGACATGGGCAGGGAACACTGTGATGACAGTTGTTATGGAGCAATGTGATGACAAGTGTCATGGAGCATTGTGATGAGAGGGGCCTTGGAGAATTGTGATGACAGGCGTCATGAGGCATTGAGATGGCAGTGGTCATGGAGCATTATGATGAAAGGTGTTATGGAGCACTGTGATTACAGGGGCCATGGAGCATTGTGAATACAAAGGCCATGGGACATTGAGATGACAGTGGTCATGGAGCATTGTGATGAAAGTGGTAATGGATCATTGTGATGACAAGTGTCCTGGGACCCTGTGATGACATGGTTCATGGAGCATTGTGATGCCAATGGTCATGGCGAATTGTGATGACAATGTCATGGGGCATTGTGATGGCACTGGTCATCTAGAAATGTGATTCAAGTTATTATGGAGCACAGTAATGAGAGGGGCCATGGAGCATTGTGATGACAAGTGTCATGGAGCATTGTGATGACAGGTGTCATGGAGCATCGTGATGACAAATGCCATGGAGAATTGTGATGAGAGGTGGCATTGGGCATTGTGATGAAAGGGGTCATGGAGTACTGGGATTACAGGGGGCATGGAGCATTGTGAAAACAAGTGACATGGTGAATAGTGATGACAGGCTTCATATAGCATTGTGATGACAAGTGCCATTTAGCATTTTGATGTCAGGGTTCATCAGGCATTGTGTTGACGGGGGTCACGTGTCACTGTGATGACAAAGGCCATAGAGCATTGTGATCACAGGGGTCAAGGAGCATTGTGATGACATGGGCCATGGAGCATTGTGAAGACAAGATTCATGGAGCATTGTGATGACACTGGCATGAAGCATGGTGATGACAACAGAACTGGAGCACTGTGATGACAAGGGCATGGAGCATTGTGATTACAGGAGACATGGAGCATTGTGATGACATTGGCAGGGATCATTGTGATGACAGGGATCATGGAGCATTGTGATGACAAAGACCAAGGAACATTTTGATGACAAGTGTCATTGAGCAATGTGATGACACGGGAATGGAGCATTATGATGACAAATGTTCTGGAGCATTGTGATGACAAGCGCATGGAGCATTGTGATTACAGGGGCCATGGAGCATTGTGATGACAACGGCATGGAGCATTGTGATGACAGTGGTCATTGAGCATTGTGATTACAAAGACCATGAGGCATTGTGATGACAGGGACCTTGGAGCATTGTGATGACAATGGTCATCAAGCATTGTGATGACAGGGGTCATAGAGCATTGTGATGAGAAAGACCATGGAGCATGGTGATGACAGAGGCCATGGAACATTGTGATGACAAGGCCATGTAGCATTGTGATGACAAGGGCAGGGAACCTTGTGGTGACCGGGGTCATGGAGCATTTTGATGACAACTTTCATGGAACATTGTGATGACAGGGGTCATGGAGCATTGTGTTGAAAAGGAACATGGAGCAGTGTGATTACAGGGTCCATGGAACATTGTGAATACATAGGCCATGGAACAATGTGATGACAGGGGTCATGTAGCATTGTGATGACAGGGTCATGGAGCATTGGGATTACAGGGCTTATGGGGCACTGTGATGACAGGGGGCATGGAGCATTGTGATGAAAATGGTCCTGGAGCATTATGATGACAGCAGTCACAGAGGATTGGGATGAAAGGTATCATGCAGCATTGTGATGACAACGGTCATGGATCATTTTGATGACAGGGGTCATGGAACATTGTGATAAGAATATTCATAAAGCATTTTGATGACAGGGGTCATGAAGCATTGTGTTGACACGGGCATGGAGCATTGTAATGATAGGATATCTGGAGCATTGTGATGAAAAGGGGATGGAGCATTTTGATGACAGGGTCCAAGGAGCATTGTGCTGACAATGGCCTGGAGCATTGTGATGAAAAGGGTACTGGAGCACTGTGAGGAAAGGAATCATGGATCATTGTGATGACAGGGGTCATGGAGCTTTGTGATGACAAGGGTCATGGAGCATTGTGATGACACGGTCAAGGAACATTGCGATGACAAGAATTATGGAGCATTGTGATGAAAGGACATGGAGCATTGTGATGAAAGGTGACAAGGAGCATTGTGATGATATGGGCAGAGAACTTTGTGATGACAGGGGTCATGGAGCATTGTGATGAAAAGTGTCATCGAACATTGTACTGACAGGGATCATGGAGCTTTTTGGTAAGAGAGGCCTTGGAGATTTGTGGTGGCAGGCGTCATGGGGCATTCTAATGAGAGCGGTCTTGGATCATTGTGATGAAAGGGGTCATGGAGCACTGTGATTACAGGGGCCATGGAGCATTGTGAATACAAAGGCTATGGAGCATTGAGGTGACAGGTTTCATGGAGCATTGTGATGAAAGTGATCAGGGATCACTGTGATGACAAGAGTCCTGGAACCTTGTGATGACAAGGTTCATGGAGCATTGTGATGACAAGGACCATGGCGAATTGTTATGACATCTGTCATGGGGCATTGTGATGACAGTGGTCATCTAGAATTGTGATGAAAGGTATAATGGAGCACTGTGATGACAGGGGCCATGGAACATTGTGATGAAAAAGGCCATGGAGCATTGTGATGACAAGTGTCATGGGGCATTTTGATGACATTGGCATGGAGCATTATAATGACAAGAGTTCTGGAGCATTTTGATGAAAAGGGCATGGAGCATTGTGATGACAGGGGCCATGGAACATTGTGATGGTATAAGCCATGGAGCATTGTGATGACAAGTGTCATGGGACATTTTGATGACATTGGCATGGAGCATTATGATGACAAGAGTTCTGGAGCACTTTGATGACAAGGGCATGGAGCATTGTGATCACAGGGCCCATGGGGCATTGTGATGAAAAGAGCCATGGAGCATTGAGATGACAGGCGTCTTGAGGTATGGTGATGACAGTGGTCATGGAGCATTGTGATGAAAGAGATCATGGAGCAATATGATAACAGGGGCCATGGAGCATTGTGATGACAGGTGTATTGGAGCATTGTGATGAAAATAGTAATGGATCATTGTGATGACATGTGTCCTGGAACACTGTGATGACACGGTTCATCGAGTATTGTGATGACAAGGGTCATAGCGAATTGTGATGACAGGTGTCATTGGGCATTGTGATGACATTGATCATCTAGGAATTGTGATGAAAGGTATCATGGAGCACTGTGATGACTGGGGGCATGAAGCATTGTTATGAAAATTGTCCTGGATTATTGTGATGACAGCAGTCATGGAGAATTGTGATGACAGGGATTATGCAGCATTGTGTTGACAAGGCTATGGACTATTGTGATGACAATGGTCATGGAGCAATGTGATGAAAGTTTTCATGGAACATCGTGATGAAAAGTGCCTGGGAGCATTGTGACGATAAAGGCCATGGAGCATTGTGATGACAAGTGTCACGGAGCATTGTAATGAAAGCTTTCATTATGCACTGTGATGACAAGGGGGATGCAGTATTGTGATGAAACTGGTCCTGGCGCATTGTGATAACAAAAGCCATGGAGCATTGTAATGACAGGCATCATGGAGCATGGTGAAGAAAGGGGCCATGGGGAATTGTAATGACAATAGAGAAATGTGATGAAAATGGTCAGCGAGCATAGTGATTAAAGTGGTCATTGAGAATTGTGATGAATAGTGACATAGAGCATTGTGATGACAAAGGTCATGGAGAACTGTGATGACCAGGGTCATGTAGCTTTGTGATGACACGTCCATGGAACGTTGTGATGACAAGAATTCTGGAGCATTGTGATGACAAGGGCCGTGGAGCATTGTGATGCCACGGTCATGGATCATTGTGATGACAAAATTCTGGAGCATTGTGAGGAAAAAGGCTTGGAGCATTGTGATTATAGAGGACATGGAGCATTGTGATGACATGGGCAGGGAACACTGTGATGACAGTTGTTATGGAGCAATGTGATGACAAGTGTCATGGAGCATTGTGATGAGAGGGGCCTTGGAGAATTGTGATGACAGGCGTCATGAGGCATTGAGATGGCAGTGGTCATGGAGCATTATGATGAAAGGTGTTATGGAGCACTGTGATTACAGGGGCCATGGAGCATTGTGAATACAAAGGCCATGGGACATTGAGATGACAGTGGTCATGGAGCATTGTGATGAAAGTGGTAATGGATCATTGTGATGACAAGTGTCCTGGGACCCTGTGATGACATGGTTCATGGAGCATTGTGATGCCAATGGTCATGGCGAATTGTGATGACAATGTCATGGGGCATTGTGATGGCACTGGTCATCTAGAAATGTGATTCAAGTTATTATGGAGCACAGTAATGAGAGGGGCCATGGAGCATTGTGATGACAAGTGTCATGGAGCATTGTGATGACAGGTGTCATGGAGCATCGTGATGACAAATGCCATGGAGAATTGTGATGAGAGGTGGCATTGGGCATTGTGATGAAAGGGGTCATGGAGTACTGGGATTACAGGGGGCATGGAGCATTGTGAAAACAAGTGACATGGTGAATAGTGATGACAGGCTTCATATAGCATTGTGATGACAAGTGCCATTTAGCATTTTGATGTCAGGGTTCATCAGGCATTGTGTTGACGGGGGTCACGTGTCACTGTGATGACAAAGGCCATAGAGCATTGTGATCACAGGGGTCAAGGAGCATTGTGATGACATGGGCCATGGAGCATTGTGAAGACAAGATTCATGGAGCATTGTGATGACACTGGCATGAAGCATGGTGATGACAACAGAACTGGAGCACTGTGATGACAAGGGCATGGAGCATTGTGATTACAGGAGACATGGAGCATTGTGATGACATTGGCAGGGATCATTGTGATGACAGGGATCATGGAGCATTGTGATGACAAAGACCAAGGAACATTTTGATGACAAGTGTCATTGAGCAATGTGATGACACGGGAATGGAGCATTATGATGACAAATGTTCTGGAGCATTGTGATGACAAGCGCATGGAGCATTGTGATTACAGGGGCCATGGAGCATTGTGATGACAACGGCATGGAGCATTGTGATGACAGTGGTCATTGAGCATTGTGATTACAAAGACCATGAGGCATTGTGATGACAGGGACCTTGGAGCATTGTGATGACAATGGTCATCAAGCATTGTGATGACAGGGGTCATAGAGCATTGTGATGAGAAAGACCATGGAGCATGGTGATGACAGAGGCCATGGAACATTGTGATGACAAGGCCATGTAGCATTGTGATGACAAGGGCAGGGAACCTTGTGGTGACCGGGGTCATGGAGCATTTTGATGACAACTTTCATGGAACATTGTGATGACAGGGGTCATGGAGCATTGTGTTGAAAAGGAACATGGAGCAGTGTGATTACAGGGTCCATGGAACATTGTGAATACATAGGCCATGGAACAATGTGATGACAGGGGTCATGTAGCATTGTGATGACAGGGTCATGGAGCATTGGGATTACAGGGCTTATGGGGCACTGTGATGACAGGGGGCATGGAGCATTGTGATGAAAATGGTCCTGGAGCATTATGATGACAGCAGTCACAGAGGATTGGGATGAAAGGTATCATGCAGCATTGTGATGACAACGGTCATGGATCATTTTGATGACAGGGGTCATGGAACATTGTGATAAGAATATTCATAAAGCATTTTGATGACAGGGGTCATGAAGCATTGTGTTGACATGGGCATGGAGCATTGTAATGATAGGATATCTGGAGCATTGTGATGAAAAGGGGATGGAGCATTTTGATGACAGGGTCCAAGGAGCATTGTGCTGACAATGGCCTGGAGCATTGTGATGAAAAGGGTACTGGAGCACTGTGAGGAAAGGAATCATGGATCATTGTGATGACAGGGGTCATGGAGCTTTGTGATGACAAGGGTCATGGAGCATTGTGATGACACGGTCAAGGAACATTGCGATGACAAGAATTATGGAGCATTGTGATGAAAGGACATGGAGCATTGTGATGAAAGGTGACAAGGAGCATTGTGATGATATGGGCAGAGAACTTTGTGATGACAGGGGTCATGGAGCATTGTGATGAAAAGTGTCATCGAACATTGTACTGACAGGGATCATGGAGCTTTTTGGTAAGAGAGGCCTTGGAGATTTGTGGTGGCAGGCGTCATGGGGCATTCTAATGAGAGCGGTCTTGGATCATTGTGATGAAAGGGGTCATGGAGCACTGTGATTACAGGGGCCATGGAGCATTGTGAATACAAAGGCTATGGAGCATTGAGGTGACAGGTTTCATGGAGCATTGTGATGAAAGTGATCATGGATCACTGTGATGACAAGAGTCCTGGAACCTTGTGATGACAAGGTTCATGGAGCATTGTGATGACAAGGACCATGGCGAATTGTTATGACATCTGTCATGGGGCATTGTGATGACAGTGGTCATCTAGAATTGTGATGAAAGGTATAATGGAGCACTGTGATGACAGGGGCCATGGAACATTGTGATGACAAAGGCCATGGAGCATTGTGATGACAAGTGTCATGGGGCATTTTGATGACATTGGCATGGAGCATTATAATGACAAGAGTTCTGGAGCATTTTGATGAAAAGGGCATGGAGCATTATGATGACAGGGGCCATGGAAAATTGTGATGGTATAAGCCATGGAGCATTGTGATGACAAGTGTCATGGGACATTTTGATGACATTGGCATGGAGCATTATGATGACAAGAGTTCTGGAGCACTTTGATGACAAGGGCATGGAGCATTGTGATCACAGGGCCCATGGGGCATTGTGATGAAAAGAGCCATGGAGCATTGAGATGACAGGCGTCTTGAGGTATGGTGATGACAGTGGTCATGGAGCATTGTGATGAAAGAGATCATGGAGCAATATGATAACAGGGGCCATGGAGCATTGTGATGACAGGTGTATTGGAGCATTGTGATGAAAATAGTAATGGATCATTGTGATGACATGTGTCCTGGAACACTGTGATGACACGGTTCATCGAGTATTGTGATGACAAGGGTCATAGCGAATTGTGATGACAGGTGTCATTGGGCATTGTGATGACATTGATCATCTAGGAATTGTGATGAAAGGTATCATGGAGCACTGTGATGACTGGGGGCATGAAGCATTGTTATGAAAATTGTCCTGGATTATTGTGATGACAGCAGTCATGGAGAATTGTGATGACAGGGATTATGCAGCATTGTGTTGACAAGGCTATGGACTATTGTGATGACAATGGTCATGGAGCAATGTGATGAAAGTTTTCATGGAACATCGTGATGAAAAGTGCCTGGGAGCATTGTGACGATAAAGGCCATGGAGCATTGTGATGACAAGTGTCACGGAGCATTGTAATGAAAGCTTTCATTATGCACTGTGATGACAAGGGGGATGGAGTGTTGTGATGAAACTGGTCCTGGCGCATTGTGATAACAAAAGCCATGGAGCATTGTGATGACAGGCATCATGGAGCATGGTGAAGAAAGGGGCCATGGGGAATTGTAATGACAATAGAGAAATGTGATGAAAATGGTCAGCGAGCATAGTGATTAAAGTGGTCATTGAGAATTGTGATGAATAGTGACATAGAGCATTGTGATGACAAAGGTCATGGAGAACTGTGATGACCAGGGTCATGTAGCTTTGTGATGACACGTCCATGGAACATTGTGATGACAAGAATTCTGGAGCATTGTGATGACAAGGGCCGTGGAGCATTGTGATGCCACGGTCATGGATCATTGTGATGACAAAATTCTGGAGCATTGTGAGGAAAAAGGCTTGGAGCATTGTGATTATAGGGGACATGGAGCATTGTGATGACATGGGCAGGGAACACTGTGATGACAGTTGTTATGGAGCAATGTGATGACAAGTGTCATGGAGCATTGTGATGAGAGGGGCCTTGGAGAATTGTGATGACAGGCGTCATGAGGCATTGAGATGGCAGTGGTCATGGAGCATTATGATGAAAGGTGTTATGGAGCACTGTGATTACAGGGGCCATGGAGCATTGTGAATACAAAGGCCATGGGACATTGAGATGACAGTGGTCATGGAGCATTGTGATGAAAGTGGTAATGGATCATTGTGATGACAAGTGTCCTGGGACCCTGTGATGACATGGTTCATGGAGCATTGTGATGCCAATGGTCATGGCGAATTGTGATGACAATGTCATGGGGCATTGTGATGGCACTGGTCATCTAGAAATGTGATTCAAGTTATTATGGAGCACAGTAATGAGAGGGGCCATGGAGCATTGTGATGACAAGTGTCATGGAGCATTGTGATGACAGGTGTCATGGAGCATCGTGATGACAAATGCCATGGAGAATTGTGATGAGAGGTGGCATTGGGCATTGTGATGAAAGGGGTCATGGAGTACTGGGATTACAGGGGGCATGGAGCATTGTGAAAACAAGTGACATGGTGAATAGTGATGACAGGCTTCATATAGCATTGTGATGACAAGTGCCATTTAGCATTTTGATGTCAGGGTTCATCAGGCATTGTGTTGACGGGGGTCACGTGTCACTGTGATGACAAAGGCCATAGAGCATTGTGATCACAGGGGTCAAGGAGCATTGTGATGACATGGGCCATGGAGCATTGTGAAGACAAGATTCATGGAGCATTGTGATGACACTGGCATGAAGCATGGTGATGACAACAGAACTGGAGCACTGTGATGACAAGGGCATGGAGCATTGTGATTACAGGAGACATGGAGCATTGTGATGACATTGGCAGGGATCATTGTGATGACAGGGATCATGGAGCATTGTGATGACAAAGACCAAGGAACATTTTGATGACAAGTGTCATTGAGCAATGTGATGACACGGGAATGGAGCATTATGATGACAAATGTTCTGGAGCATTGTGATGACAAGCGCATGGAGCATTGTGATTACAGGGGCCATGGAGCATTGTGATGACAACGGCATGGAGCATTGTGATGACAGTGGTCATTGAGCATTGTGATTACAAAGACCATGAGGCATTGTGATGACAGGGACCTTGGAGCATTGTGATGACAATGGTCATCAAGCATTGTGATGACAGGGGTCATAGAGCATTGTGATGAGAAAGACCATGGAGCATGGTGATGACAGAGGCCATGGAACATTGTGATGACAAGGCCATGTACCATTGTGATGACAAGGGCAGGGAACCTTGTGGTGACCGGGGTCATGGAGCATTTTGATGACAACTTTCATGGAACATTGTGATGACAGGGGTCATGGAGCATTGTGTTGAAAAGGAACATGGAGCAGTGTGATTACAGGGTCCATGGAACATTGTGAATACATAGGCCATGGAACAATGTGATGACAGGGGTCATGTAGCATTGTGATGACAGGGTCATGGAGCATTGGGATTACAGGGCTTATGGGGCACTGTGATGACAGGGGGCATGGAGCATTGTGATGAAAATGGTCCTGGAGCATTATGATGACAGCAGTCACAGAGGATTGGGATGAAAGGTATCATGCAGCATTGTGATGACAACGGTCATGGATCATTTTGATGACAGGGGTCATGGAACATTGTGATAAGAATATTCATAAAGCATTTTGATGACAGGGGTCATGAAGCATTGTGTTGACACGGGCATGGAGCATTGTAATGATAGGATATCTGGAGCATTGTGATGAAAAGGGGATGGAGCATTTTGATGACAGGGTCCAAGGAGCATTGTGCTGACAATGGCCTGGAGCATTGTGATGAAAAGGGTACTGGAGCACTGTGAGGAAAGGAATCATGGATCATTGTGATGACAGGGGTCATGGAGCTTTGTGATGACAAGGGTCATGGAGCATTGTGATGACACGGTCAAGGAACATTGCGATGACAAGAATTATGGAGCATTGTGATGAAAGGACATGGAGCATTGTGATGAAAGGTGACAAGGAGCATTGTGATGATATGGGCAGAGAACTTTGTGATGACAGGGGTCATGGAGCATTGTGATGAAAAGTGTCATCGAACATTGTACTGACAGGGATCATGGAGCTTTTTGGTAAGAGAGGCCTTGGAGATTTGTGGTGGCAGGCGTCATGGGGCATTCTAATGAGAGCGGTCTTGGATCATTGTGATGAAAGGGGTCATGGAGCACTGTGATTACAGGGGCCATGGAGCATTGTGAATACAAAGGCTATGGAGCATTGAGGTGACAGGTTTCATGGAGCATTGTGATGAAAGTGATCAGGGATCACTGTGATGACAAGAGTCCTGGAACCTTGTGATGACAAGGTTCATGGAGCATTGTGATGACAAGGACCATGGCGAATTGTTATGACATCTGTCATGGGGCATTGTGATGACAGTGGTCATCTAGAATTGTGATGAAAGGTATAATGGAGCACTGTGATGACAGGGGCCATGGAACATTGTGATGACAAAGGCCATGGAGCATTGTGATGACAAGTGTCATGGGGCATTTTGATGACATTGGCATGGAGCATTATAATGACAAGAGTTCTGGAGCATTTTGATGAAAAGGGCATGGAGCATTGTGATGACAGGGGCCATGGAAAATTGTGATGGTATAAGCCATGGAGCATTGTGATGACAAGTGTCATGGGACATTTTGATGACATTGGCATGGAGCATTATGATGACAAGAGTTCTGGAGCACTTTGATGACAAGGGCATGGAGCATTGTGATCACAGGGCCCATGGGGCATTGTGATGAAAAGAGCCATGGAGCATTGAGATGACAGGCGTCTTGAGGTATGGTGATGACAGTGGTCATGGAGCATTGTGATGAAAGAGATCATGGAGCAATATGATAACAGGGGCCATGGAGCATTGTGATGACAGGTGTATTGGAGCATTGTGATGAAAATAGTAATGGATCATTGTGATGACATGTGTCCTGGAACACTGTGATGACACGGTTCATCGAGTATTGTGATGACAAGGGTCATAGCGAATTGTGATGACAGGTGTCATTGGGCATTGTGATGACATTGATCATCTAGGAATTGTGATGAAAGGTATCATGGAGCACTGTGATGACTGGGGGCATGAAGCATTGTTATGAAAATTGTCCTGGATTATTGTGATGAGAGCAGTCATGGAGAATTGTGATGACAGGGATTATGCAGCATTGTGTTGACAAGGCTATGGACTATTGTGATGACAATGGTCATGGAGCAATGTGATGAAAGTTTTCATGGAACATCGTGATGAAAAGTGCCTGGGAGCATTGTGACGATAAAGGCCATGGAGCATTGTGATGACAAGTGTCACGGAGCATTGTAATGAAAGCTTTCATTATGCACTGTGATGACAAGGGGGATGCAGTGTTGTGATGAAACTGGTCCTGGCGCATTGTGATAACAAAAGCCATGGAGCATTGTGATGACAGGCATCATGGAGCATGGTGAAGAAAGGGGCCATGGGGAATTGTAATGACAATAGGGAAATGTGATGAAAATGGTCAGCGAGCATAGTGATTAAAGTGGTCATTGAGAATTGTGATGAATAGTGACATAGAGCATTGTGATGACAAAGGTCATGGAGAACTGTGATGACCAGGGTCATGTAGCTTTGTGATGACACGTCCATGGAACATTGTGATGACAAGAATTCTGGAGCATTGTGATGACAAGTGTCATGGGGCATTTTGATGACATTGGCATGGAGCATTATAATGACAAGAGTTCTGGAGCATTTTGATGAAAAGGGCATGGAGCATTATGATGACAGGGGCCATGGAAAATTGTGATGGTATAAGCCATGGAGCATTGTGATGACAAGTGTCATGGGACATTTTGATGACATTGGCATGGAGCATTATGATGACAAGAGTTCTGGAGCACTTTGATGACAAGGGCATGGAGCATTGTGATCACAGGGCCCATGGGGCATTGTGATGAAAAGAGCCATGGAGCATTGAGATGACAGGCGTCTTGAGGTATGGTGATGACAGTGGTCATGGAGCATTGTGATGAAAGAGATCATGGAGCAATATGATAACAGGGGCCATGGAGCATTGTGATGACAGGTGTATTGGAGCATTGTGATGAAAATAGTAATGGATCATTGTGATGACATGTGTCCTGGAACACTGTGATGACACGGTTCATCGAGTATTGTGATGACAAGGGTCATAGCGAATTGTGATGACAGGTGTCATTGGGCATTGTGATGACATTGATCATCTAGGAATTGTGATGAAAGGTATCATGGAGCACTGTGATGACTGGGGGCATGAAGCATTGTTATGAAAATTGTCCTGGATTATTGTGATGACAGCAGTCATGGAGAATTGTGATGACAGGGATTATGCAGCATTGTGTTGACAAGGCTATGGACTATTGTGATGACAATGGTCATGGAGCAATGTGATGAAAGTTTTCATGGAACATCGTGATGAAAAGTGCCTGGGAGCATTGTGACGATAAAGGCCATGGAGCATTGTGATGACAAGTGTCACGGAGCATTGTAATGAAAGCTTTCATTATGCACTGTGATGACAAGGGGGATGGAGTGTTGTGATGAAACTGGTCCTGGCGCATTGTGATAACAAAAGCCATGGAGCATTGTGATGACAGGCATCATGGAGCATGGTGAAGAAAGGGGCCATGGGGAATTGTAATGACAATAGAGAAATGTGATGAAAATGGTCAGCGAGCATAGTGATTAAAGTGGTCATTGAGAATTGTGATGAATAGTGACATAGAGCATTGTGATGACAAAGGTCATGGAGAACTGTGATGACCAGGGTCATGTAGCTTTGTGATGACACGTCCATGGAACATTGTGATGACAAGAATTCTGGAGCATTGTGATGACAAGGGCCGTGGAGCATTGTGATGCCACGGTCATGGATCATTGTGATGACAAAATTCTGGAGCATTGTGAGGAAAAAGGCTTGGAGCATTGTGATTATAGAGGACATGGAGCATTGTGATGACATGGGCAGGGAACACTGTGATGACAGTTGTTATGGAGCAATGTGATGACAAGTGTCATGGAGCATTGTGATGAGAGGGGCCTTGGAGAATTGTGATGACAGGCGTCATGAGGCATTGAGATGGCAGTGGTCATGGAGCATTATGATGAAAGGTGTTATGGAGCACTGTGATTACAGGGGCCATGGAGCATTGTGAATACAAAGGCCATGGGGCATTGAGATGACAGTGGTCATGGAGCATTGTGATGAAAGTGGTAATGGATCATTGTGATGACAAGTGTCCTGGGACCCTGTGATGACATGGTTCATGGAGCATTGTGATGCCAATGGTCATGGCGAATTGTGATGACAATGTCATGGGGCATTGTGATGGCACTGGTCATCTAGAAATGTGATTCAAGTTATTATGGAGCACAGTAATGAGAGGGGCCATGGAGCATTGTGATGACAAGTGTCATGGAGCATTGTGATGACAGGTGTCATGGAGCATCGTGATGACAAATGCCATGGAGAATTGTGATGAGAGGTGGCATTGGGCATTGTGATGAAAGGGGTCATGGAGTACTGGGATTACAGGGGGCATGGAGCATTGTGAAAACAAGTGACATGGTGAATAGTGATGACAGGCTTCATATAGCATTGTGATGACAAGTGCCATTTAGCATTTTGATGTCAGGGTTCATCAGGCATTGTGTTGACGGGGGTCACGTGTCATTGTGATGACAAAGGCCATAGAGCATTGTGATCACAGGGGTCATGGAGCATTGTGATGACATGGGCCATGGAGCATTGTGAAGACAAGATTCTTGGAGCATTGTGATGACACTGGCATGAAGCATGGTGATGACAACAGAACTGGAGCATTGTGATGACAAGGGCATGGAGCATTGTGATTACAGGAGACATGGAGCATTGTGATGACATTGGCAGGGATCATTGTGATGACAGGGATCATGGAGCATTGTGATGACAAAGACCAAGGAACATTTTGATGACAAGTGTCATTGAGCAATGTGATGACACGGGAATGGAGCATTATGATGACAAATGTTCTGGAGCATTGTGATGACAAGCGCATGGAGCATTGTGATTACAGGGGCCATGGAGCATTGTGATGACAACGGCATGGAGCATTGTGATGACAGTGGTCATTGAGCATTGTGATTACAAAGACCATGAGGCATTGTGATGACAGGGACCTTGGAGCATTGTGATGACAATGGTCATCAAGCATTGTGATGACAGGGGTCATAGAGCATTGTGATGAGAAAGACCATGGAGCCTGGTGATGACAGAGGCCATGGAACATTGTGATGACAAGGCCATGTAGCATTGTGATGACAAGGGCAGGGAACCTTGTGGTGACCGGGGTCATCGAGCATTTTGATGACAACTTTCATGGAACATTGTGATGACAGGGGTCATGGAGCATTGTGTTGGAAAGGAACATGGAGCAGTGTGATTACAGGGTCCATGGAACATTGTGAATACATAGGCCATGGAACAATGTGATGACAGGGGTCATGTAGCATTGTGATGACAGGGTCATGGAGCATTGGGATTACAGGGCTTATGGGGCACTGTGATGACAGGGGGCATGGAGCATTGTGATGAAAATGGTCCTGGAGCATTATGATGACAGCAGTCACAGAGGATTGGGATGAAAGGTATCATGCAGCATTGTGATGACAACGGTCATGGATCATTTTGATGACAGGGGTCATGGAACATTGTGATAAGAATATTCATAAAGCATTTTGATGACAGGGGTCATGAAGCATTGTGTTGACACGGGCATGGAGCATTGTAATGATAGGATATCTGGAGCATTGTGATGAAAAGGGGATGGAGCATTTTGATGACAGGGTCCAAGGAGCATTGTGCTGACAATGGCCTGGAGCATTGTGATGAAAAGGGTACTGGAGCACTGTGAGGAAAGGAATCATGGATCATTGTGATGACAGGGGTCATGGAGCTTTGTGATGACAAGGGACATGGAGCATTGTGATGACACGGTCAAGGAACATTGCGATGACAAGAATTATGGAGCATTGTGATGAAAGGACATGGAGCATTGTGATGAAAGGTGACAAGGAGCATTGTGATGATATGGGCAGAGAACTTTGTGATGACAGGGGTCATGGAGCATTGTGATGAAAAGTGTCATCGAACATTGTACTGACAGGGATCATGGAGCTTTTTGGTAAGAGAGGCCTTGGAGATTTGTGGTGGCAGGCGTCATGGGGCATTCTAATGAGAGCGGTCTTGGATCATTGTGATGAAAGGGGTCATGGAGCACTGTGATTACAGGGGCCATGGAGCATTGTGAATACAAAGGCTATGGAGCATTGAGGTGACAGGTTTCATGGAGCATTGTGATGAAAGTGATCAGGGATCACTGTGATGACAAGAGTCCTGGAACCTTGTGATGACAAGGTTCATGGAGCATTGTGATGACAAGGACCATGGCGAATTGTTATGACATCTGTCATGGGGCATTGTGATGACAGTGGTCATCTAGAATTGTGATGAAAGGTATAATGGAGCACTGTGATGACAGGGGCCATGGAACATTGTGATGACAAAGGCCATGGAGCATTGTGATGACAAGTGTCATGGGGCATTTTGATGACATTGGCATGGAGCATTATAATGACAAGAGTTCTGGAGCATTTTGATGAAAAGGGCATGGAGCATTGTGATGACAGGGGCCATGGAAAATTGTGATGGTATAAGCCATGGAGCATTGTGATGACAAGTGTCATGGGACATTTTGATGACATTGGCATGGAGCATTATGATGACAAGAGTTCTGGAGCACTTTGATGACAAGGGCATGGAGCATTGTGATCACAGGGCCCATGGGGCATTGTGATGAAAAGAGCCATGGAGCATTGAGATGACAGGCGTCTTGAGGTATGGTGATGACAGTGGTCATGGAGCATTGTGATGAAAGAGATCATGGAGCAATATGATAACAGGGGCCATGGAGCATTGTGATGACAGGTGTATTGGAGCATTGTGATGAAAATAGTAATGGATCATTGTGATGACATGTGTCCTGGAACACTGTGATGACACGGTTCATCGAGTATTGTGATGACAAGGGTCATAGCGAATTGTGATGACAGGTGTCATTGGGCATTGTGATGACATTGATCATCTAGGAATTGTGATGAAAGGTATCATGGAGCACTGTGATGACTGGGGGCATGAAGCATTGTTATGAAAATTGTCCTGGATTATTGTGATGACAGCAGTCATGGAGAATTGTGATGACAGGGATTATGCAGCATTGTGTTGACAAGGCTATGGACTATTGTGATGACAATGGTCATGGAGCAATGTGATGAAAGTTTTCATGGAACATCGTGATGAAAAGTGCCTGGGAGCATTGTGACGATAAAGGCCATGGAGCATTGTGATGACAAGTGTCACGGAGCATTGTAATGAAAGCTTTCATTATGCACTGTGATGACAAGGGGGATGGAGTGTTGTGATGAAACTGGTCCTGGCGCATTGTGATAACAAAAGCCATGGAGCATTGTGATGACAGGCATCATGGAGCATGGTGAAGAAAGGGGCCATGGGGAATTGTAATGACAATAGAGAAATGTGATGAAAATGGTCAGCGAGCATAGTGATTAAAGTGGTCATTGAGAATTGTGATGAATAGTGACATAGAGCATTGTGATGACAAAGGTCATGGAGAACTGTGATGACCAGGGTCATGTAGCTTTGTGATGACACGTCCATGGAACATTGTGATGACAAGAATTCTGGAGCATTGTGATGACAAGGGCCGTGGAGCATTGTGATGCCACGGTCATGGATCATTGTGATGACAAAATTCTGGAGCATTGTGAGGAAAAAGGCTTGGAGCATTGTGATTATAGAGGACATGGAGCATTGTGATGACATGGGCAGGGAACACTGTGATGACAGTTGTTATGGAGCAATGTGATGACAAGTGTCATGGAGCATTGTGATGAGAGGGGCCTTGGAGAATTGTGATGACAGGCGTCATGAGGCATTGAGATGGCAGTGGTCATGGAGCATTATGATGAAAGGTGTTATGGAGCACTGTGATTACAGGGGCCATGGAGCATTGTGAATACAAAGGCCATGGGACATTGAGATGACAGTGGTCATGGAGCATTGTGATGAAAGTGGTAATGGATCATTGTGATGACAAGTGTCCTGGGACCCTGTGATGACATGGTTCATGGAGCATTGTGATGCCAATGGTCATGGCGAATTGTGATGACAATGTCATGGGGCATTGTGATGGCACTGGTCATCTAGAAATGTGATTCAAGTTATTATGGAGCACAGTAATGAGAGGGGCCATGGAGCATTGTGATGACAAGTGTCATGGAGCATTGTGATGACAGGTGTCATGGAGCATCGTGATGACAAATGCCATGGAGAATTGTGATGAGAGGTGGCATTGGGCATTGTGATGAAAGGGGTCATGGAGTACTGGGATTACAGGGGGCATGGAGCATTGTGAAAACAAGTGACATGGTGAATAGTGATGACAGGCTTCATATAGCATTGTGATGACAAGTGCCATTTAGCATTTTGATGTCAGGGTTCATCAGGCATTGTGTTGACGGGGGTCATGTGTCACTGTGATGACAAAGGCCATAGAGCATTGTGATCACAGGGGTCATGGAGCATTGTGATGACATGGGCCATGGAGCATTGTGAAGACAAGATTCATGGAGCATTGTGATGACACTGGCATGAAGCATGGTGATGACAACAGAACTGGAGCACTGTGATGACAAGGGCAAGGAGCATTGTGATTACAGGAGACATGGAGCATTGTGATGACATTGGCAGGGATCATTGTGATGACAGGGATCATGGAGCATTGTGATGACAAAGACCAAGGAACATTTTGATGACAAGTGTCATTGAGCAATGTGATGACACGGGAATGGAGCATTATGATGACAAATGTTCTGGAGCATTGTGATGACAAGCGCATGGAGCATTGTGATTCCAGGGGCCATGGAGCATTGTGATGACAACGGCATGGAGCATTGTGATGACAGTGGTCATTGAGCATTGTGATTACAAAGACCATGAGGCATTGTGATGACAGGGACCTTGGAGCATTGTGATGACAATGGTCATCAAGCATTGTGATGACAGGGGTCATAGAGCATTGTGATGAGAAAGACCATGGAGCATGGTGATGACAGAGGCCATGGAACATTGTGATGACAAGGCCATGTAGCATTGTGATGACAAGGGCAGGGAACCTTGTGGTGACCGGGGTCATGGAGCATTTTGATGACAACTTTCATGGAACATTGTGATGACAGGGGTCATGGAGCATTGTGTTGAAAAGGAACATGGAGCAGTGTGATTACAGGGTCCATGGAACATTGTGAATACATAGGCCATGGAACAATGTGATGACAGGGGTCATGTAGCATTGTGATGACAGGGTCATGGAGCATTGGGATTACAGGGCTTATGGGGCACTGTGATGACAGGGGGCATGGAGCATTGTGATGAAAATGGTCCTGGAGCATTATGATGACAGCAGTCACAGAGGATTGGGATGAAAGGTATCATGCAGCATTGTGATGACAACGGTCATGGATCATTTTGATGACAGGGGTCATGGAACATTGTGATAAGAATGTTCATAAAGCATTTTGATGACAGGGGTCATGAAGCATTGTGTTGACACGGGCATGGAGCATTGTAATGATAGGATATCTGGAGCATTGTGATGAAAAGGGGATGGAGCATTTTGATGACAGGGTCCAAGGAGCATTGTGCTGACAATGGCCTGGAGCATTGTGATGAAAAGGGTACTGGAGCACTGTGAGGAAAGGAATCATGGATCATTGTGATGACAGGGGTCATGGAGCTTTGTGATGACAAGGGTCATGGAGCATTGTGATGACACGGTCAAGGAACATTGCGATGACAAGAATTATGGAGCATTGTGATGAAAGGACATGGAGCATTGTGATGAAAGGTGACAAGGAGCATTGTGATGATATGGGCAGAGAACTTTGTGATGACAGGGGTCATGGAGCATTGTGATGAAAAGTGTCATCGAACATTGTACTGACAGGGATCATGGAGCTTTTTGGTAAGAGAGGCCTTGGAGATTTGTGGTGGCAGGCGTCATGGGGCATTCTAATGAGAGCGGTCTTGGATCATTGTGATGAAAGGGGTCATGGAGCACTGTGATTACAGGGGCCATGGAGCATTGTGAATACAAAGGCTATGGAGCATTGAGGTGACAGGTTTCATGGAGCATTGTGATGAAAGTGATCAGGGATCACTGTGATGACAAGAGTCCTGGAACCTTGTGATGACAAGGTTCATGGAGCATTGTGATGACAAGGACCATGGCGAATTGTTATGACATCTGTCATGGGGCATTGTGATGACAGTGGTCATCTAGAATTGTGATGAAAGGTATAATGGAGCACTGTGATGACAGGGGCCATGGAACATTGTGATGACAAAGGCCATGGAGCATTGTGATGACAAGTGTCATGGGGCATTTTGATGACATTGGCATGGAGCATTATAATGACAAGAGTTCTGGAGCATTTTGATGAAAAGGGCATGGAGCATTGTGATGACAGGGGCCATGGAAAATTGTGATGGTATAAGCCATGGAGCATTGTGATGACAAGTGTCATGGGACATTTTGATGACATTGGCATGGAGCATTATGATGACAAGAGTTCTGGAGCACTTTGATGACAAGGGCATGGAGCATTGTGATCACAGGGCCCATGGGGCATTGTGATGAAAAGAGCCATGGAGCATTGAGATGACAGGCGTCTTGAGGTATGGTGATGACAGTGGTCATGGAGCATTGTGATGAAAGAGATCATGGAGCAATATGATAACAGGGGCCATGGAGCATTGTGATGACAGGTGTATTGGAGCATTGTGATGAAAATAGTAATGGATCATTGTGATGACATGTGTCCTGGAACACTGTGATGACACGGTTCATCGAGTATTGTGATGACAAGGGTCATAGCGAATTGTGATGACAGGTGTCATTGGGCATTGTGATGACATTGATCATCTAGGAATTGTGATGAAAGGTATCATGGAGCACTGTGATGACTGGGGGCATGAAGCATTGTTATGAAAATTGTCCTGGATTATTGTGATGACAGCAGTCATGGAGAATTGTGATGACAGGGATTATGCAGCATTGTGTTGACAAGGCTATGGACTATTGTGATGACAATGGTCATGGAGCAATGTGATGAAAGTTTTCATGGAACATCGTGATGAAAAGTGCCTGGGAGCATTGTGACGATAAAGGCCATGGAGCATTGTGATGACAAGTGTCACGGAGCATTGTAATGAAAGCTTTCATTATGCACTGTGATGACAAGGGGGATGGAGTGTTGTGATGAAACTGGTCCTGGCGCATTGTGATAACAAAAGCCATGGAGCATTGTGATGACAGGCATCATGGAGCATGGTGAAGAAAGGGGCCATGGGGAATTGTAATGACAATAGAGAAATGTGATGAAAATGGTCAGCGAGCATAGTGATTAAAGTGGTCATTGAGAATTGTGATGAATAGTGACATAGAGCATTGTGATGACAAAGGTCATGGAGAACTGTGATGACCAGGGTCATGTAGCTTTGTGATGACACGTCCATGGAACATTGTGATGACAAGAATTCTGGAGCATTGTGATGACAAGGGCCGTGGAGCATTGTGATGCCACGGTCATGGATCATTGTGATGACAAAATTCTGGAGCATTGTGAGGAAAAAGGCTTGGAGCATTGTGATTATAGAGGACATGGAGCATTGTGATGACATGGGCAGGGAACACTGTGATGACAGTTGTTATGGAGCAATGTGATGACAAGTGTCATGGAGCATTGTGATGAGAGGGGCCTTGGAGAATTGTGATGACAGGCGTCATGAGGCATTGAGATGGCAGTGGTCATGGAGCATTATGATGAAAGGTGTTATGGAGCACTGTGATTACAGGGGCCATGGAGCATTGTGAATACAAAGGCCATGGGACATTGAGATGACAGTGGTCATGGAGCATTGTGATGAAAGTGGTAATGGATCATTGTGATGACAAGTGTCCTGGGACCCTGTGATGACATGGTTCATGGGGCATTGTGATGCCAATGGTCATGGCGAATTGTGATGACAATGTCATGGGGCATTGTGATGGCACTGGTCATCTAGAAATGTGATTCAAGTTATTATGGAGCACAGTAATGAGAGGGGCCATGGAGCATTGTGATGACAAGTGTCATGGAGCATTGTGATGACAGGTGTCATGGAGCATCGTGATGACAAATGCCATGGAGAATTGTGATGAGAGGTGGCATTGGGCATTGTGATGAAAGGGGTCATGGAGTACTGGGATTACAGGGGGCATGGAGCATTGTGAAAACAAGTGACATGGTGAATAGTGATGACAGGCTTCATATAGCATTGTGATGACAAGTGCCATTTAGCATTTTGATGTCAGGGTTCATCAGGCATTGTGTTGACGGGGGTCATGTGTCACTGTGATGACAAAGGCCATAGAGCATTGTGATCACAGGGGTCATGGAGCATTGTGATGACATGGGCCATGGAGCATTGTGAAGACAAGATTCATGGAGCATTGTGATGACACTGGCATGAAGCATGGTGATGACAACAGAACTGGAGCACTGTGATGACAAGGGCATGGAGCATTGTGATTACAGGAGACATGGAGCATTGTGATGACATTGGCAGGGATCATTGTGATGACAGGGATCATGGAGCATTGTGATGACAAAGACCAAGGAACATTTTGATGACAAGTGTCATTGAGCAATGTGATGACACGGGAATGGAGCATTATGATGACAAATGTTCTGGAGCATTGTGATGACAAGCGCATGGAGCATTGTGATTACAGGGGCCATGGAGCATTGTGATGACAACGGCATGGAGCATTGTGATGACAGTGGTCATTGAGCATTGTGATTACAAAGACCATGAGGCATTGTGATGACAGGGACCTTGGAGCATTGTGATGACAATGGTCATCAAGCATTGTGATGACAGGGGTCATAGAGCATTGTGATGAGAAAGACCATGGAGCATGGTGATGACAGAGGCCATGGAACATTGTGATGACAAGGCCATGTACCATTGTGATGACAAGGGCAGGGAACCTTGTGGTGACCGGGGTCATGGAGCATTTTGATGACAACTTTCATGGAACATTGTGATGACAGGGGTCATGGAGCATTGTGTTGAAAAGGAACATGGAGCAGTGTGATTACAGGGTCCATGGAACATTGTGAATACATAGGCCATGGAACAATGTGATGACAGGGGTCATGTAGCATTGTGATGACAGGGTCATGGAGCATTGGGATTACAGGGCTTATGGGGCACTGTGATGACAGGGGGCATGGAGCATTGTGATGAAAATGGTCCTGGAGCATTATGATGACAGCAGTCACAGAGGATTGGGATGAAAGGTATCATGCAGCATTGTGATGACAACGGTCATGGATCATTTTGATGACAGGGGTCATGGAACATTGTGATAAGAATGTTCATAAAGCATTTTGATGACAGGGGTCATGAAGCATTGTGTTGACACGGGCATGGAGCATTGTAATGATAGGATATCTGGAGCATTGTGATGAAAAGGGGATGGAGCATTTTGATGACAGGGTCCAAGGAGCATTGTGCTGACAATGGCCTGGAGCATTGTGATGAAAAGGGTACTGGAGCACTGTGAGGAAAGGAATCATGGATCATTGTGATGACAGGGGTCATGGAGCTTTGTGATGACAAGGGTCATGGAGCATTGTGATGACACGGTCAAGGAACATTGCGATGACAAGAATTATGGAGCATTGTGATGAAAGGACATGGAGCATTGTGATGAAAGGTGACAAGGAACATTGTGATGATATGGGCAGAGAACTTTGTGATGACAGGGGTCATGGAGCATTGTGATGAAAAGTGTCATCGAACATTGTACTGACAGGGATCATGGAGCTTTTTGGTAAGAGAGGCCTTGGAGATTTGTGGTGGCAGGCGTCATGGGGCATTCTAATGAGAGCGGTCTTGGATCATTGTGATGAAAGGGGTCATGGAGCACTGTGATTACAGGGGCCATGGAGCATTGTGAATACAAAGGCTATGGAGCATTGAGGTGACAGGTTTCATGGAGCATTGTGATGAAAGTGATCATGGATCACTGTGATGACAAGAGTCCTGGAACCTTGTGATGACAAGGTTCATGGAGCATTGTGATGACAAGGACCATGGCGAATTGTTATGACATCTGTCATGGGGCATTGTGATGACAGTGGTCATCTAGAATTGTGATGAAAGGTATAATGGAGCACTGTGATGACAGGGGCCATGGAACATTGTGATGACAAAGGCCATGGAGCATTGTGATGACAAGTGTCATGGGGCATTTTGATGACATTGGCATGGAGCATTATAATGACAAGAGTTCTGGAGCATTTTGATGAAAAGGGCATGGAGCATTGTGATGACAGGGGCCATGGAAAATTGTGATGGTATAAGCCATGGAGCATTGTGATGACAAGTGTCATGGGACATTTTGATGACATTGGCATGGAGCATTATGATGACAAGAGTTCTGGAGCACTTTGATGACAAGGGCATGGAGCATTGTGATCACAGGGCCCATGGGGCATTGTGATGAAAAGAGCCATGGAGCATTGAGATGACAGGCGTCTTGAGGTATGGTGATGACAGTGGTCATGGAGCATTGTGATGAAAGAGATCATGGAGCAATATGATAACAGGGGCCATGGAGCATTGTGATGACAGGTGTATTGGAGCATTGTGATGAAAATAGTAATGGATCATTGTGATGACATGTGTCCTGGAACACTGTGATGACACGGTTCATCGAGTATTGTGATGACAAGGGTCATAGCGAATTGTGATGACAGGTGTCATTGGGCATTGTGATGACATTGATCATCTAGGAATTGTGATGAAAGGTATCATGGAGCACTGTGATGACTGGGGGCATGAAGCATTGTTATGAAAATTGTCCTGGATTATTGTGATGACAGCAGTCATGGAGAATTGTGATGACAGGGATTATGCAGCATTGTGTTGACAAGGCTATGGACTATTGTGATGACAATGGTCATGGAGCAATGTGATGAAAGTTTTCATGGAACATCGTGATGAAAAGTGCCTGGGAGCATTGTGACGATAAAGGCCATGGAGCATTGTGATGACAAGTGTCACGGAGCATTGTAATGAAAGCTTTCATTATGCACTGTGATGACAAGGGGGATGGAGTGTTGTGATGAAACTGGTCCTGGCGCATTGTGATAACAAAAGCCATGGAGCATTGTGATGACAGGCATCATGGAGCATGGTGAAGAAAGGGGCCATGGGGAATTGTAATGACAATAGAGAAATGTGATGAAAATGGTCAGCGAGCATAGTGATTAAAGTGGTCATTGAGAATTGTGATGAATAGTGACATAGAGCATTGTGATGACAAAGGTCATGGAGAACTGTGATGACCAGGGTCATGTAGCTTTGTGATGACACGTCCATGGAACATTGTGATGACAAGAATTCTGGAGCATTGTGATGACAAGGGCCGTGGAGCATTGTGATGCCACGGTCATGGATCATTGTGATGACAAAATTCTGGAGCATTGTGAGGAAAAAGGCTTGGAGCATTGTGATTATAGAGGACATGGAGCATTGTGATGACATGGGCAGGGAACACTGTGATGACAGTTGTTATGGAGCAATGTGATGACAAGTGTCATGGAGCATTGTGATGAGAGGGGCCTTGGAGAATTGTGATGACAGGCGTCATGAGGCATTGAGATGGCAGTGGTCATGGAGCATTATGATGAAAGGTGTTATGGAGCACTGTGATTACAGGGGCCATGGAGCATTGTGAATACAAAGGCCATGGGGCATTGAGATGACAGTGGTCATGGAGCATTGTGATGAAAGTGGTAATGGATCATTGTGATGACAAGTGTCCTGGGACCCTGTGATGACATGGTTCATGGAGCATTGTGATGCCAATGGTCATGGCGAATTGTGATGACAATGTCATGGGGCATTGTGATGGCACTGGTCATCTAGAAATGTGATTCAAGTTATTATGGAGCACAGTAATGAGAGGGGCCATGGAGCATTGTGATGACAAGTGTCATGGAGCATTGTGATGACAGGTGTCATGGAGCATCGTGATGACAAATGCCATGGAGAATTGTGATGAGAGGTGGCATTGGGCATTGTGATGAAAGGGGTCATGGAGTACTGGGATTACAGGGGGCATGGAGCATTGTGAAAACAAGTGACATGGTGAATAGTGATGACAGGCTTCATATAGCATTGTGATGACAAGTGCCATTTAGCATTTTGATGTCAGGGTTCATCAGGCATTGTGTTGACGGGGGTCATGTGTCACTGTGATGACAAAGGCCATAGAGCATTGTGATCACAGGGGTCATGGAGCATTGTGATGACATGGGCCATGGAGCATTGTGAAGACAAGATTCATGGAGCATTGTGATGACACTGGCATGAAGCATGGTGATGACAACAGAACTGGAGCACTGTGATGACAAGGGCATGGAGCATTGTGATTACAGGAGACATGGAGCATTGTGATGACATTGGCAGGGATCATTGTGATGACAGGGATCATGGAGCATTGTGATGACAAAGACCAAGGAACATTTTGATGACAAGTGTCATTGAGCAATGTGATGACACGGGAATGGAGCATTATGATGACAAATGTTCTGGAGCATTGTGATGACAAGCGCATGGAGCATTGTGATTCCAGGGGCCATGGAGCATTGTGATGACAACGGCATGGAGCATTGTGATGACAGTGGTCATTGAGCATTGTGATTACAAAGACCATGAGGCATTGTGATGACAGGGACCTTGGAGCATTGTGATGACAATGGTCATCAAGCATTGTGATGACAGGGGTCATAGAGCATTGTGATGAGAAAGACCATGGAGCATGGTGATGACAGAGGCCATGGAACATTGTGATGACAAGGCCATGTACCATTGTGATGACAAGGGCAGGGAACCTTGTGGTGACCGGGGTCATGGAGCATTTTGATGACAACTTTCATGGAACATTGTGATGACAGGGGTCATGGAGCATTGTGTTGAAAAGGAACATGGAGCAGTGTGATTACAGGGTCCATGGAACATTGTGAATACATAGGCCATGGAACAATGTGATGACAGGGGTCATGTAGCATTGTGATGACAGGGTCATGGAGCATTGGGATTACAGGGCTTATGGGGCACTGTGATGACAGGGGGCATGGAGCATTGTGATGAAAATGGTCCTGGAGCATTATGATGACAGCAGTCACAGAGGATTGGGATGAAAGGTATCATGCAGCATTGTGATGACAACGGTCATGGATCATTTTGATGACAGGGGTCATGGAACATTGTGATAAGAATGTTCATAAAGCATTTTGATGACAGGGGTCATGAAGCATTGTGTTGACACGGGCATGGAGCATTGTAATGATAGGATATCTGGAGCATTGTGATGAAAAGGGGATGGGGCATTTTGATGACAGGGTCCAAGGAGCATTGTGCCGACAATGGCCTGGAGCATTGTGATGAAAAGGGTACTGGAGCACTGTGAGGAAAGGAATCATGGATCATTGTGATGACAGGGGTCATGGAGCTTTGTGATGACAAGGGTCATGGAGCATTGTGATGACACGGTCAAGGAACATTGCGATGACAAGAATTATGGAGCATTGTGATGAAAGGACATGGAGCATTGTGATGAAAGGTGACAAGGAGCATTGTGATGATATGGGCAGAGAACTTTGTGATGACAGGGGTCATGGAGCATTGTGATGAAAAGTGTCATCGAACATTGTACTGACAGGGATCATGGAGCTTTTTGGTAAGAGAGGCCTTGGAGATTTGTGGTGGCAGGCGTCATGGGGCATTCTAATGAGAGCGGTCTTGGATCATTGTGATGAAAGGGGTCATGGAGCACTGTGATTACAGGGGCCATGGAGCATTGTGAATACAAAGGCTATGGAGCATTGAGGTGACAGGTTTCATGGAGCATTGTGATGAAAGTGATCATGGATCACTGTGATGACAAGAGTCCTGGAACCTTGTGATGACAAGGTTCATGGAGCATTGTGATGACAAGGACCATGGCGAATTGTTATGACATCTGTCATGGGGCATTGTGATGACAGTGGTCATCTAGAATTGTGATGAAAGGTATAATGGAGCACTGTGATGACAGGGGCCATGGAACATTGTGATGACAAAGGCCATGGAGCATTGTGATGACAAGTGTCATGGGGCATTTTGATGACATTGGCATGGAGCATTATAATGACAAGAGTTCTGGAGCATTTTGATGAAAAGGGCATGGAGCATTGTGATGACAGGGGCCATGGAAAATTGTGATGGTATAAGCCATGGAGCATTGTGATGACAAGTGTCATGGGACATTTTGATGACATTGGCATGGAGCATTATGATGACAAGAGTTCTGGAGCACTTTGATGACAAGGGCATGGAGCATTGTGATCACAGGGCCCATGGGGCATTGTGATGAAAAGAGCCATGGAGCATTGAGATGACAGGCGTCTTGAGGTATGGTGATGACAGTGGTCATGGAGCATTGTGATGAAAGAGATCATGGAGCAATATGATAACAGGGGCCATGGAGCATTGTGATGACAGGTGTATTGGAGCATTGTGATGAAAATAGTAATGGATCATTGTGATGACATGTGTCCTGGAACACTGTGATGACACGGTTCATCGAGTATTGTGATGACAAGGGTCATAGCGAATTGTGATGACAGGTGTCATTGGGCATTGTGATGACATTGATCATCTAGGAATTGTGATGAAAGGTATCATGGAGCACTGTGATGACTGGGGGCATGAAGCATTGTTATGAAAATTGTCCTGGATTATTGTGATGACAGCAGTCATGGAGAATTGTGATGACAGGGATTATGCAGCATTGTGTTGACAAGGCTATGGACTATTGTGATGACAATGGTCATGGAGCAATGTGATGAAAGTTTTCATGGAACATCGTGATGAAAAGTGCCTGGGAGCATTGTGACGATAAAGGCCATGGAGCATTGTGATGACAAGTGTCACGGAGCATTGTAATGAAAGCTTTCATTATGCACTGTGATGACAAGGGGGATGGAGTGTTGTGATGAAACTGGTCCTGGCGCATTGTGATAACAAAAGCCATGGAGCATTGTGATGACAGGCATCATGGAGCATGGTGAAGAAAGGGGCCATGGGGAATTGTAATGACAATAGAGAAATGTGATGAAAATGGTCAGCGAGCATAGTGATTAAAGTGGTCATTGAGAATTGTGATGAATAGTGACATAGAGCATTGTGATGACAAAGGTCATGGAGAACTGTGATGACCAGGGTCATGTAGCTTTGTGATGACACGTCCATGGAACATTGTGATGACAAGAATTCTGGAGCATTGTGATGACAAGGGCCGTGGAGCATTGTGATGCCACGGTCATGGATCATTGTGATGACAAAATTCTGGAGCATTGTGAGGAAAAAGGCTTGGAGCATTGTGATTATAGAGGACATGGAGCATTGTGATGACATGGGCAGGGAACACTGTGATGACAGTTGTTATGGAGCAATGTGATGACAAGTGTCATGGAGCATTGTGATGAGAGGGGCCTTGGAGAATTGTGATGACAGGCGTCATGAGGCATTGAGATGGCAGTGGTCATGGAGCATTATGATGAAAGGTGTTATGGAGCACTGTGATTACAGGGGCCATGGAGCATTGTGAATACAAAGGCCATGGGACATTGAGATGACAGTGGTCATGGAGCATTGTGATGAAAGTGGTAATGGATCATTGTGATGACAAGTGTCCTGGGACCCTGTGATGACATGGTTCATGGGGCATTGTGATGCCAATGGTCATGGCGAATTGTGATGACAATGTCATGGGGCATTGTGATGGCACTGGTCATCTAGAAATGTGATTCAAGTTATTATGGAGCACAGTAATGAGAGGGGCCATGGAGCATTGTGATGACAAGTGTCATGGAGCATTGTGATGACAGGTGTCATGGAGCATCGTGATGACAAATGCCATGGAGAATTGTGATGAGAGGTGGCATTGGGCATTGTGATGAAAGGGGTCATGGAGTACTGGGATTACAGGGGGCATGGAGCATTGTGAAAACAAGTGACATGGTGAATAGTGATGACAGGCTTCATATAGCATTGTGATGACAAGTGCCATTTAGCATTTTGATGTCAGGGTTCATCAGGCATTGTGTTGACGGGGGTCACGTGTCATTGTGATGACAAAGGCCATAGAGCATTGTGATCACAGGGGTCATGGAGCATTGTGATGACATGGGCCATGGAGCATTGTGAAGACAAGATTCTTGGAGCATTGTGATGACACTGGCATGAAGCATGGTGATGACAACAGAACTGGAGCATTGTGATGACAAGGGCATGGAGCATTGTGATTACAGGAGACATGGAGCATTGTGATGACATTGGCAGGGATCATTGTGATGACAGGGATCATGGAGCATTGTGATGACAAAGACCAAGGAACATTTTGATGACAAGTGTCATTGAGCAATGTGATGACACGGGAATGGAGCATTATGATGACAAATGTTCTGGAGCATTGTGATGACAAGCACATGGAGCATTGTGATTACAGGGGCCATGGAGCATTGTGATGACAACGGCATGGAGCATTGTGATGACAGTGGTCATTGAGCATTGTGATTACAAAGACCATGAGGCATTGCGATGACAGGGACCTTGGAGCATTGTGATGACAATGGTCATCAAGCATTGTGATGACAGGGGTCATAGAGCATTGTGATGAGAAAGACCATGGAGCATGGTGATGACAGAGGCCATGGAACATTGTGATGACAAGGCCATGTACCATTGTGATGACAAGGGCAGGGAACCTTGTGGTGACCGGGGTCATGGAGCATTTTGATGACAACTTTCATGGAACATTGTGATGACAGGGGTCATGGAGCATTGTGTTGAAAAGGAACATGGAGCAGTGTGATTACAGGGTCCATGGAACATTGTGAATACATAGGCCATGGAACAATGTGATGACAGGGGTCATGTAGCATTGTGATGACAGGGTCATGGAGCATTGGGATTACAGGGCTTATGGGGCACTGTGATGACAGGGGGCATGGAGCATTGTGATGAAAATGGTCCTGGAGCATTATGATGACAGCAGTCACAGAGGATTGGGATGAAAGGTATCATGCAGCATTGTGATGACAACGGTCATGGATCATTTTGATGACAGGGGTCATGGAACATTGTGATAAGAATGTTCATAAAGCATTTTGATGACAGGGGTCATGAAGCATTGTGTTGACACGGGCATGGAGCATTGTAATGATAGGATATCTGGAGCATTGTGATGAAAAGGGGATGGAGCATTTTGATGACAGGGTCCAAGGAGCATTGTGCTGACAATGGCCTGGAGCATTGTGATGAAAAGGGTACTGGAGCACTGTGAGGAAAGGAATCATGGATCATTGTGATGACAGGGGTCATGGAGCTTTGTGATGACAAGGGTCATGGAGCATTGTGATGACACGGTCAAGGAACATTGCGATGACAAGAATTATGGAGCATTGTGATGAAAGGACATGGAGCATTGTGATGAAAGGTGACAAGGAGCATTGTGATGATATGGGCAGAGAACTTTGTGATGACAGGGGTCATGGAGCATTGTGATGAAAAGTGTCATCGAACATTGTACTGACAGGGATCATGGAGCTTTTTGGTAAGAGAGGCCTTGGAGATTTGTGGTGGCAGGCGTCATGGGGCATTCTAATGAGAGCGGTCTTGGATCATTGTGATGAAAGGGGTCATGGAGCACTGTGATTACAGGGGCCATGGAGCATTGTGAATACAAAGGCTATGGAGCATTGAGGTGACAGGTTTCATGGAGCATTGTGATGAAAGTGATCAGGGATCACTGTGATGACAAGAGTCCTGGAACCTTGTGATGACAAGGTTCATGGAGCATTGTGATGACAAGGACCATGGCGAATTGTTATGACATCTGTCATGGGGCATTGTGATGACAGTGGTCATCTAGAATTGTGATGAAAGGTATAATGGAGCACTGTGATGACAGGGGCCATGGAACATTGTGATGACAAAGGCCATGGAGCATTGTGATGACAAGTGTCATGGGGCATTTTGATGACATTGGCATGGAGCATTATAATGACAAGAGTTCTGGAGCATTTTGATGAAAAGGGCATGGAGCATTGTGATGACAGGGGCCATGGAAAATTGTGATGGTATAAGCCATGGAGCATTGTGATGACAAGTGTCATGGGACATTTTGATGACATTGGCATGGAGCATTATGATGACAAGAGTTCTGGAGCACTTTGATGACAAGGGCATGGAGCATTGTGATCACAGGGCCCATGGGGCATTGTGATGAAAAGAGCCATGGAGCATTGAGATGACAGGCGTCTTGAGGTATGGTGATGACAGTGGTCATGGAGCATTGTGATGAAAGAGATCATGGAGCAATATGATAACAGGGGCCATGGAGCATTGTGATGACAGGTGTATTGGAGCATTGTGATGAAAATAGTAATGGATCATTGTGATGACATGTGTCCTGGAACACTGTGATGACACGGTTCATCGAGTATTGTGATGACAAGGGTCATAGCGAATTGTGATGACAGGTGTCATTGGGCATTGTGATGACATTGATCATCTAGGAATTGTGATGAAAGGTATCATGGAGCACTGTGATGACTGGGGGCATGAAGCATTGTTATGAAAATTGTCCTGGATTATTGTGATGACAGCAGTCATGGAGAATTGTGATGACAGGGATTATGCAGCATTGTGTTGACAAGGCTATGGACTATTGTGATGACAATGGTCATGGAGCAATGTGATGAAAGTTTTCATGGAACATCGTGATGAAAAGTGCCTGGGAGCATTGTGACGATAAAGGCCATGGAGCATTGTGATGACAAGTGTCACGGAGCATTGTAATGAAAGCTTTCATTATGCACTGTGATGACAAGGGGGATGGAGTGTTGTGATGAAACTGGTCCTGGCGCATTGTGATAACAAAAGCCATGGAGCATTGTGATGACAGGCATCATGGAGCATGGTGAAGAAAGGGGCCATGGGGAATTGTAATGACAATAGAGAAATGTGATGAAAATGGTCAGCGAGCATAGTGATTAAAGTGGTCATTGAGAATTGTGATGAATAGTGACATAGAGCATTGTGATGACAAAGGTCATGGAGAACTGTGATGACCAGGGTCATGTAGCTTTGTGATGACACGTCCATGGAACATTGTGATGACAAGAATTCTGGAGCATTGTGATGACAAGGGCCGTGGAGCATTGTGATGCCACGGTCATGGATCATTGTGATGACAAAATTCTGGAGCATTGTGAGGAAAAAGGCTTGGAGCATTGTGATTATAGAGGACATGGAGCATTGTGATGACATGGGCAGGGAACACTGTGATGACAGTTGTTATGGAGCAATGTGATGACAAGTGTCATGGAGCATTGTGATGAGAGGGGCCTTGGAGAATTGTGATGACAGGCGTCATGAGGCATTGAGATGGCAGTGGTCATGGAGCATTATGATGAAAGGTGTTATGGAGCACTGTGATTACAGGGGCCATGGAGCATTGTGAATACAAAGGCCATGGGACATTGAGATGACAGTGGTCATGGAGCATTGTGATGAAAGTGGTAATGGATCATTGTGATGACAAGTGTCCTGGGACCCTGTGATGACATGGTTCATGGAGCATTGTGATGCCAATGGTCATGGCGAATTGTGATGACAATGTCATGGGGCATTGTGATGGCACTGGTCATCTAGAAATGTGATTCAAGTTATTATGGAGCACAGTAATGAGAGGGGCCATGGAGCATTGTGATGACAAGTGTCATGGAGCATTGTGATGACAGGTGTCATGGAGCATCGTGATGACAAATGCCATGGAGAATTGTGATGAGAGGTGGCATTGGGCATTGTGATGAAAGGGGTCATGGAGTACTGGGATTACAGGGGGCATGGAGCATTGTGAAAACAAGTGACATGGTGAATAGTGATGACAGGCTTCATATAGCATTGTGATGACAAGTGCCATTTAGCATTTTGATGTCAGGGTTCATCAGGCATTGTGTTGACGGGGGTCATGTGTCACTGTGATGACAAAGGCCATAGAGCATTGTGATCACAGGGGTCATGGAGCATTGTGATGACATGGGCCATGGAGCATTGTGAAGACAAGATTCATGGAGCATTGTGATGACACTGGCATGAAGCATGGTGATGACAACAGAACTGGAGCACTGTGATGACAAGGGCAAGGAGCATTGTGATTACAGGAGACATGGAGCATTGTGATGACATTGGCAGGGATCATTGTGATGACAGGGATCATGGAGCATTGTGATGACAAAGACCAAGGAACATTTTGATGACAAGTGTCATTGAGCAATGTGATGACACGGGAATGGAGCATTATGATGACAAATGTTCTGGAGCATTGTGATGACAAGCGCATGGAGCATTGTGATTCCAGGGGCCATGGAGCATTGTGATGACAACGGCATGGAGCATTGTGATGACAGTGGTCATTGAGCATTGTGATTACAAAGACCATGAGGCATTGTGATGACAGGGACCTTGGAGCATTGTGATGACAATGGTCATCAAGCATTGTGATGACAGGGGTCATAGAGCATTGTGATGAGAAAGACCATGGAGCATGGTGATGACAGAGGCCATGGAACATTGTGATGACAAGGCCATGTAGCATTGTGATGACAAGGGCAGGGAACCTTGTGGTGACCGGGGTCATGGAGCATTTTGATGACAACTTTCATGGAACATTGTGATGACAGGGGTCATGGAGCATTGTGTTGAAAAGGAACATGGAGCAGTGTGATTACAGGGTCCATGGAACATTGTGAATACATAGGCCATGGAACAATGTGATGACAGGGGTCATGTAGCATTGTGATGACAGGGTCATGGAGCATTGGGATTACAGGGCTTATGGGGCACTGTGATGACAGGGGGCATGGAGCATTGTGATGAAAATGGTCCTGGAGCATTATGATGACAGCAGTCACAGAGGATTGGGATGAAAGGTATCATGCAGCATTGTGATGACAACGGTCATGGATCATTTTGATGACAGGGGTCATGGAACATTGTGATAAGAATGTTCATAAAGCATTTTGATGACAGGGGTCATGAAGCATTGTGTTGACACGGGCATGGAGCATTGTAATGATAGGATATCTGGAGCATTGTGATGAAAAGGGGATGGAGCATTTTGATGACAGGGTCCAAGGAGCATTGTGCTGACAATGGCCTGGAGCATTGTGATGAAAAGGGTACTGGAGCACTGTGAGGAAAGGAATCATGGATCATTGTGATGACAGGGGTCATGGAGCTTTGTGATGACAAGGGTCATGGAGCATTGTGATGACACGGTCAAGGAACATTGCGATGACAAGAATTATGGAGCATTGTGATGAAAGGACATGGAGCATTGTGATGAAAGGTGACAAGGAGCATTGTGATGATATGGGCAGAGAACTTTGTGATGACAGGGGTCATGGAGCATTGTGATGAAAAGTGTCATCGAACATTGTACTGACAGGGATCATGGAGCTTTTTGGTAAGAGAGGCCTTGGAGATTTGTGGTGGCAGGCGTCATGGGGCATTCTAATGAGAGCGGTCTTGGATCATTGTGATGAAAGGGGTCATGGAGCACTGTGATTACAGGGGCCATGGAGCATTGTGAATACAAAGGCTATGGAGCATTGAGGTGACAGGTTTCATGGAGCATTGTGATGAAAGTGATCAGGGATCACTGTGATGACAAGAGTCCTGGAACCTTGTGATGACAAGGTTCATGGAGCATTGTGATGACAAGGACCATGGCGAATTGTTATGACATCTGTCATGGGGCATTGTGATGACAGTGGTCATCTAGAATTGTGATGAAAGGTATAATGGAGCACTGTGATGACAGGGGCCATGGAACATTGTGATGACAAAGGCCATGGAGCATTGTGATGACAAGTGTCATGGGGCATTTTGATGACATTGGCATGGAGCATTATAATGACAAGAGTTCTGGAGCATTTTGATGAAAAGGGCATGGAGCATTGTGATGACAGGGGCCATGGAAAATTGTGATGGTATAAGCCATGGAGCATTGTGATGACAAGTGTCATGGGACATTTTGATGACATTGGCATGGAGCATTATGATGACAAGAGTTCTGGAGCACTTTGATGACAAGGGCATGGAGCATTGTGATCACAGGACCCATGGGGCATTGTGATGAAAAGAGCCATGGAGCATTGAGATGACAGGCGTCTTGAGGTATGGTGATGACAGTGGTCATGGAGCATTGTGATGAAAGAGATCATGGAGCAATATGATAACAGGGGCCATGGAGCATTGTGATGACAGGTGTATTGGAGCATTGTGATGAAAATAGTAATGGATCATTGTGATGACATGTGTCCTGGAACACTGTGATGACACGGTTCATCGAGTATTGTGATGACAAGGGTCATAGCGAATTGTGATGACAGGTGTCATTGGGCATTGTGATGACATTGATCATCTAGGAATTGTGATGAAAGGTATCATGGAGCACTGTGATGACTGGGGGCATGAAGCATTGTTATGAAAATTGTCCTGGATTATTGTGATGACAGCAGTCATGGAGAATTGTGATGACAGGGATTATGCAGCATTGTGTTGACAAGGCTATGGACTATTGTGATGACAATGGTCATGGAGCAATGTGATGAAAGTTTTCATGGAACATCGTGATGAAAAGTGCCTGGGAGCATTGTGACGATAAAGGCCATGGAGCATTGTGATGACAAGTGTCACGGAGCATTGTAATGAAAGCTTTCATTATGCACTGTGATGACAAGGGGGATGGAGTGTTGTGATGAAACTGGTCCTGGCGCATTGTGATAACAAAAGCCATGGAGCATTGTGATGACAGGCATCATGGAGCATGGTGAAGAAAGGGGCCATGGGGAATTGTAATGACAATAGAGAAATGTGATGAAAATGGTCAGCGAGCATAGTGATTAAAGTGGTCATTGAGAATTGTGATGAATAGTGACATAGAGCATTGTGATGACAAAGGTCATGGAGAACTGTGATGACCAGGGTCATGTAGCTTTGTGATGACACGTCCATGGAACATTGTGATGACAAGAATTCTGGAGCATTGTGATGACAAGGGCCGTGGAGCATTGTGATGCCACGGTCATGGATCATTGTGATGACAAAATTCTGGAGCATTGTGAGGAAAAAGGCTTGGAGCATTGTGATTATAGAGGACATGGAGCATTGTGATGACATGGGCAGGGAACACTGTGATGACAGTTGTTATGGAGCAATGTGATGACAAGTGTCATGGAGCATTGTGATGAGAGGGGCCTTGGAGAATTGTGATGACAGGCGTCATGAGGCATTGAGATGGCAGTGGTCATGGAGCATTATGATGAAAGGTGTTATGGAGCACTGTGATTACAGGGGCCATGGAGCATTGTGAATACAAAGGCCATGGGACATTGAGATGACAGTGGTCATGGAGCATTGTGATGAAAGTGGTAATGGATCATTGTGATGACAAGTGTCCTGGGACCCTGTGATGACATGGTTCATGGGGCATTGTGATGCCAATGGTCATGGCGAATTGTGATGACAATGTCATGGGGCATTGTGATGGCACTGGTCATCTAGAAATGTGATTCAAGTTATTATGGAGCACAGTAATGAGAGGGGCCATGGAGCATTGTGATGACAAGTGTCATGGAGCATTGTGATGACAGGTGTCATGGAGCATCGTGATGACAAATGCCATGGAGAATTGTGATGAGAGGTGGCATTGGGCATTGTGATGAAAGGGGTCATGGAGTACTGGGATTACAGGGGGCATGGAGCATTGTGAAAACAAGTGACATGGTGAATAGTGATGACAGGCTTCATATAGCATTGTGATGACAAGTGCCATTTAGCATTTTGATGTCAGGGTTCATCAGGCATTGTGTTGACGGGGGTCATGTGTCACTGTGATGACAAAGGCCATAGAGCATTGTGATCACAGGGGTCATGGAGCATTGTGATGACATGGGCCATGGAGCATTGTGAAGACAAGATTCATGGAGCATTGTGATGACACTGGCATGAAGCATGGTGATGACAACAGAACTGGAGCACTGTGATGACAAGGGCATGGAGCATTGTGATTACAGGAGACATGGAGCATTGTGATGACATTGGCAGGGATCATTGTGATGACAGGGATCATGGAGCATTGTGATGACAAAGACCAAGGAACATTTTGATGACAAGTGTCATTGAGCAATGTGATGACACGGGAATGGAGCATTATGATGACAAATGTTCTGGAGCATTGTGATGACAAGCGCATGGAGCATTGTGATTACAGGGGCCATGGAGCATTGTGATGACAACGGCATGGAGCATTGTGATGACAGTGGTCATTGAGCATTGTGATTACAAAGACCATGAGGCATTGTGATGACAGGGACCTTGGAGCATTGTGATGACAATGGTCATCAAGCATTGTGATGACAGGGGTCATAGAGCATTGTGATGAGAAAGACCATGGAGCATGGTGATGACAGAGGCCATGGAACATTGTGATGACAAGGCCATGTACCATTGTGATGACAAGGGCAGGGAACCTTGTGGTGACCGGGGTCATGGAGCATTTTGATGACAACTTTCATGGAACATTGTGATGACAGGGGTCATGGAGCATTGTGTTGAAAAGGAACATGGAGCAGTGTGATTACAGGGTCCATGGAACATTGTGAATACATAGGCCATGGAACAATGTGATGACAGGGGTCATGTAGCATTGTGATGACAGGGTCATGGAGCATTGGGATTACAGGGCTTATGGGGCACTGTGATGACAGGGGGCATGGAGCATTGTGATGAAAATGGTCCTGGAGCATTATGATGACAGCAGTCACAGAGGATTGGGATGAAAGGTATCATGCAGCATTGTGATGACAACGGTCATGGATCATTTTGATGACAGGGGTCATGGAACATTGTGATAAGAATGTTCATAAAGCATTTTGATGACAGGGGTCATGAAGCATTGTGTTGACACGGGCATGGAGCATTGTAATGATAGGATATCTGGAGCATTGTGATGAAAAGGGGATGGAGCATTTTGATGACAGGGTCCAAGGAGCATTGTGCTGACAATGGCCTGGAGCATTGTGATGAAAAGGGTACTGGAGCACTGTGAGGAAAGGAATCATGGATCATTGTGATGACAGGGGTCATGGAGCTTTGTGATGACAAGGGTCATGGAGCATTGTGATGACACGGTCAAGGAACATTGCGATGACAAGAATTATGGAGCATTGTGATGAAAGGACATGGAGCATTGTGATGAAAGGTGACAAGGAGCATTGTGATGATATGGGCAGAGAACTTTGTGATGACAGGGGTCATGGAGCATTGTGATGAAAAGTGTCATCGAACATTGTACTGACAGGGATCATGGAGCTTTTTGGTAAGAGAGGCCTTGGAGATTTGTGGTGGCAGGCGTCATGGGGCATTCTAATGAGAGCGGTCTTGGATCATTGTGATGAAAGGGGTCATGGAGCACTGTGATTACAGGGGCCATGGAGCATTGTGAATACAAAGGCTATGGAGCATTGAGGTGACAGGTTTCATGGAGCATTGTGATGAAAGTGATCAGGGATCACTGTGATGACAAGAGTCCTGGAACCTTGTGATGACAAGGTTCATGGAGCATTGTGATGACAAGGACCATGGCGAATTGTTATGACATCTGTCATGGGGCATTGTGATGACAGTGGTCATCTAGAATTGTGATGAAAGGTATAATGGAGCACTGTGATGACAGGGGCCATGGAACATTGTGATGACAAAGGCCATGGAGCATTGTGATGACAAGTGTCATGGGGCATTTTGATGACATTGGCATGGAGCATTATAATGACAAGAGTTCTGGAGCATTTTGATGAAAAGGGCATGGAGCATTGTGATGACAGGGGCCATGGAAAATTGTGATGGTATAAGCCATGGAGCATTGTGATGACAAGTGTCATGGGACATTTTGATGACATTGGCATGGAGCATTATGATGACAAGAGTTCTGGAGCACTTTGATGACAAGGGCATGGAGCATTGTGATCACAGGGCCCATGGGGCATTGTGATGAAAAGAGCCATGGAGCATTGAGATGACAGGCGTCTTGAGGTATGGTGATGACAGTGGTCATGGAGCATTGTGATGAAAGAGATCATGGAGCAATATGATAACAGGGGCCATGGAGCATTGTGATGACAGGTGTATTGGAGCATTGTGATGAAAATAGTAATGGATCATTGTGATGACATGTGTCCTGGAACACTGTGATGACACGGTTCATCGAGTATTGTGATGACAAGGGTCATAGCGAATTGTGATGACAGGTGTCATTGGGCATTGTGATGACATTGATCATCTAGGAATTGTGATGAAAGGTATCATGGAGCACTGTGATGACTGGGGGCATGAAGCATTGTTATGAAAATTGTCCTGGATTATTGTGATGACAGCAGTCATGGAGAATTGTGATGACAGGGATTATGCAGCATTGTGTTGACAAGGCTATGGACTATTGTGATGACAATGGTCATGGAGCAATGTGATGAAAGTTTTCATGGAACATCGTGATGAAAAGTGCCTGGGAGCATTGTGACGATAAAGGCCATGGAGCATTGTGATGACAAGTGTCACGGAGCATTGTAATGAAAGCTTTCATTATGCACTGTGATGACAAGGGGGATGGAGTGTTGTGATGAAACTGGTCCTGGCGCATTGTGATAACAAAAGCCATGGAGCATTGTGATGACAGGCATCATGGAGCATGGTGAAGAAAGGGGCCATGGGGAATTGTAATGACAATAGAGAAATGTGATGAAAATGGTCAGCGAGCATAGTGATTAAAGTGGTCATTGAGAATTGTGATGAATAGTGACATAGAGCATTGTGATGACAAAGGTCATGGAGAACTGTGATGACCAGGGTCATGTAGCTTTGTGATGACACGTCCATGGAACATTGTGATGACAAGAATTCTGGAGCATTGTGATGACAAGGGCCGTGGAGCATTGTGATGCCACGGTCATGGATCATTGTGATGACAAAATTCTGGAGCATTGTGAGGAAAAAGGCTTGGAGCATTGTGATTATAGAGGACATGGAGCATTGTGATGACATGGGCAGGGAACACTGTGATGACAGTTGTTATGGAGCAATGTGATGACAAGTGTCATGGAGCATTGTGATGAGAGGGGCCTTGGAGAATTGTGATGACAGGCGTCATGAGGCATTGAGATGGCAGTGGTCATGGAGCATTATGATGAAAGGTGTTATGGAGCACTGTGATTACAGGGGCCATGGAGCATTGTGAATACAAAGGCCATGGGACATTGAGATGACAGTGGTCATGGAGCATTGTGATGAAAGTGGTAATGGATCATTGTGATGACAAGTGTCCTGGGACCCTGTGATGACATGGTTCATGGAGCATTGTGATGCCAATGGTCATGGCGAATTGTGATGACAATGTCATGGGGCATTGTGATGGCACTGGTCATCTAGAAATGTGATTCAAGTTATTATGGAGCACAGTAATGAGAGGGGCCATGGAGCATTGTGATGACAAGTGTCATGGAGCATTGTGATGACAGGTGTCATGGAGCATCGTGATGACAAATGCCATGGAGAATTGTGATGAGAGGTGGCATTGGGCATTGTGATGAAAGGGGTCATGGAGTACTGGGATTACAGGGGGCATGGAGCATTGTGAAAACAAGTGACATGGTGAATAGTGATGACAGGCTTCATATAGCATTGTGATGACAAGTGCCATTTAGCATTTTGATGTCAGGGTTCATCAGGCATTGTGTTGACGGGGGTCATGTGTCACTGTGATGACAAAGGCCATAGAGCATTGTGATCACAGGGGTCATGGAGCATTGTGATGACATGGGCCATGGAGCATTGTGAAGACAAGATTCATGGAGCATTGTGATGACACTGGCATGAAGCATGGTGATGACAACAGAACTGGAGCACTGTGATGACAAGGGCAAGGAGCATTGTGATTACAGGAGACATGGAGCATTGTGATGACATTGGCAGGGATCATTGTGATGACAGGGATCATGGAGCATTGTGATGACAAAGACCAAGGAACATTTTGATGACAAGTGTCATTGAGCAATGTGATGACAAGGGAATGGAGCATTATGATGACAAATGTTCTGGAGCATTGTGATGACAAGCGCATGGAGCATTGTGATTCCAGGGGCCATGGAGCATTGTGATGACAACGGCATGGAGCATTGTGATGACAGTGGTCATTGAGCATTGTGATTACAAAGACCATGAGGCATTGTGATGACAGGGACCTTGGAGCATTGTGATGACAATGGTCATCAAGCATTGTGATGACAGGGGTCATAGAGCATTGTGATGAGAAAGACCATGGAGCATGGTGATGACAGAGGCCATGGAACATTGTGATGACAAGGCCATGTACCATTGTGATGACAAGGGCAGGGAACCTTGTGGTGACCGGGGTCATGGAGCATTTTGATGACAACTTTCATGGAACATTGTGATGACAGGGGTCATGGAGCATTGTGTTGAAAAGGAACATGGAGCAGTGTGATTACAGGGTCCATGGAACATTGTGAATACATAGGCCATGGAACAATGTGATGACAGGGGTCATGTAGCATTGTGATGACAGGGTCATGGAGCATTGGGATTACAGGGCTTATGGGGCACTGTGATGACAGGGGGCATGGAGCATTGTGATGAAAATGGTCCTGGAGCATTATGATGACAGCAGTCACAGAGGATTGGGATGAAAGGTATCATGCAGCATTGTGATGACAACGGTCATGGATCATTTTGATGACAGGGGTCATGGAACATTGTGATAAGAATGTTCATAAAGCATTTTGATGACAGGGGTCATGAAGCATTGTGTTGACACGGGCATGGAGCATTGTAATGATAGGATATCTGGAGCATTGTGATGAAAAGGGGATGGAGCATTTTGATGACAGGGTCCAAGGAGCATTGTGCTGACAATGGCCTGGAGCATTGTGATGAAAAGGGTACTGGAGCACTGTGAGGAAAGGAATCATGGATCATTGTGATGACAGGGGTCATGGAGCTTTGTGATGACAAGGGTCATGGAGCATTGTGATGACACGGTCAAGGAACATTGCGATGACAAGAATTATGGAGCATTGTGATGAAAGGACATGGAGCATTGTGATGAAAGGTGACAAGGAGCATTGTGATGATATGGGCAGAGAACTTTGTGATGACAGGGGTCATGGAGCATTGTGATGAAAAGTGTCATCGAACATTGTACTGACAGGGATCATGGAGCTTTTTGGTAAGAGAGGCCTTGGAGATTTGTGGTGGCAGGCGTCATGGGGCATTCTAATGAGAGCGGTCTTGGATCATTGTGATGAAAGGGGTCATGGAGCACTGTGATTACAGGGGCCATGGAGCATTGTGAATACAAAGGCTATGGAGCATTGAGGTGACAGGTTTCATGGAGCATTGTGATGAAAGTGATCAGGGATCACTGTGATGACAAGAGTCCTGGAACCTTGTGATGACAAGGTTCATGGAGCATTGTGATGACAAGGACCATGGCGAATTGTTATGACATCTGTCATGGGGCATTGTGATGACAGTGGTCATCTAGAATTGTGATGAAAGGTATAATGGAGCACTGTGATGACAGGGGCCATGGAACATTGTGATGACAAAGGCCATGGAGCATTGTGATGACAAGTGTCATGGGGCATTTTGATGACATTGGCATGGAGCATTATAATGACAAGAGTTCTGGAGCATTTTGATGAAAAGGGCATGGAGCATTGTGATGACAGGGGCCATGGAAAATTGTGATGGTATAAGCCATGGAGCATTGTGATGACAAGTGTCATGGGACATTTTGATGACATTGGCATGGAGCATTATGATGACAAGAGTTCTGGAGCACTTTGATGACAAGGGCATGGAGCATTGTGATCACAGGGCCCATGGGGCATTGTGATGAAAAGAGCCATGGAGCATTGAGATGACAGGCGTCTTGAGGTATGGTGATGACAGTGGTCATGGAGCATTGTGATGAAAGAGATCATGGAGCAATATGATAACAGGGGCCATGGAGCATTGTGATGACAGGTGTATTGGAGCATTGTGATGAAAATAGTAATGGATCATTGTGATGACATGTGTCCTGGAACACTGTGATGACACGGTTCATCGAGTATTGTGATGACAAGGGTCATAGCGAATTGTGATGACAGGTGTCATTGGGCATTGTGATGACATTGATCATCTAGGAATTGTGATGAAAGGTATCATGGAGCACTGTGATGACTGGGGGCATGAAGCATTGTTATGAAAATTGTCCTGGATTATTGTGATGACAGCAGTCATGGAGAATTGTGATGACAGGGATTATGCAGCATTGTGTTGACAAGGCTATGGACTATTGTGATGACAATGGTCATGGAGCAATGTGATGAAAGTTTTCATGGAACATCGTGATGAAAAGTGCCTGGGAGCATTGTGACGATAAAGGCCATGGAGCATTGTGATGACAAGTGTCACGGAGCATTGTAATGAAAGCTTTCATTATGCACTGTGATGACAAGGGGGATGGAGTGTTGTGATGAAACTGGTCCTGGCGCATTGTGATAACAAAAGCCATGGAGCATTGTGATGACAGGCATCATGGAGCATGGTGAAGAAAGGGGCCATGGGGAATTGTAATGACAATAGAGAAATGTGATGAAAATGGTCAGCGAGCATAGTGATTAAAGTGGTCATTGAGAATTGTGATGAATAGTGACATAGAGCATTGTGATGACAAAGGTCATGGAGAACTGTGATGACCAGGGTCATGTAGCTTTGTGATGACACGTCCATGGAACATTGTGATGACAAGAATTCTGGAGCATTGTGATGACAAGGGCCGTGGAGCATTGTGATGCCACGGTCATGGATCATTGTGATGACAAAATTCTGGAGCATTGTGAGGAAAAAGGCTTGGAGCATTGTGATTATAGAGGACATGGAGCATTGTGATGACATGGGCAGGGAACACTGTGATGACAGTTGTTATGGAGCAATGTGATGACAAGTGTCATGGAGCATTGTGATGAGAGGGGCCTTGGAGAATTGTGATGACAGGCGTCATGAGGCATTGAGATGGCAGTGGTCATGGAGCATTATGATGAAAGGTGTTATGGAGCACTGTGATTACAGGGGCCATGGAGCATTGTGAATACAAAGGCCATGGGACATTGAGATGACAGTGGTCATGGAGCATTGTGATGAAAGTGGTAATGGATCATTGTGATGACAAGTGTCCTGGGACCCTGTGATGACATGGTTCATGGGGCATTGTGATGCCAATGGTCATGGCGAATTGTGATGACAATGTCATGGGGCATTGTGATGGCACTGGTCATCTAGAAATGTGATTCAAGTTATTATGGAGCACAGTAATGAGAGGGGCCATGGAGCATTGTGATGACAAGTGTCATGGAGCATTGTGATGACAGGTGTCATGGAGCATCGTGATGACAAATGCCATGGAGAATTGTGATGAGAGGTGGCATTGGGCATTGTGATGAAAGGGGTCATGGAGTACTGGGATTACAGGGGGCATGGAGCATTGTGAAAACAAGTGACATGGTGAATAGTGATGACAGGCTTCATATAGCATTGTGATGACAAGTGCCATTTAGCATTTTGATGTCAGGGTTCATCAGGCATTGTGTTGACGGGGGTCATGTGTCACTGTGATGACAAAGGCCATAGAGCATTGTGATCACAGGGGTCATGGAGCATTGTGATGACATGGGCCATGGAGCATTGTGAAGACAAGATTCATGGAGCATTGTGATGACACTGGCATGAAGCATGGTGATGACAACAGAACTGGAGCACTGTGATGACAAGGGCAAGGAGCATTGTGATTACAGGAGACATGGAGCATTGTGATGACATTGGCAGGGATCATTGTGATGACAGGGATCATGGAGCATTGTGATGACAAAGACCAAGGAACATTTTGATGACAAGTGTCATTGAGCAATGTGATGACAAGGGAATGGAGCATTATGATGACAAATGTTCTGGAGCATTGTGATGACAAGCGCATGGAGCATTGTGATTCCAGGGGCCATGGAGCATTGTGATGACAACGGCATGGAGCATTGTGATGACAGTGGTCATTGAGCATTGTGATTACAAAGACCATGAGGCATTGTGATGACAGGGACCTTGGAGCATTGTGATGACAATGGTCATCAAGCATTGTGATGACAGGGGTCATAGAGCATTGTGATGAGAAAGACCATGGAGCATGGTGATGACAGAGGCCATGGAACATTGTGATGACAAGGCCATGTACCATTGTGATGACAAGGGCAGGGAACCTTGTGGTGACCGGGGTCATGGAGCATTTTGATGACAACTTTCATGGAACATTGTGATGACAGGGGTCATGGAGCATTGTGTTGAAAAGGAACATGGAGCAGTGTGATTACAGGGTCCATGGAACATTGTGAATACATAGGCCATGGAACAATGTGATGACAGGGGTCATGTAGCATTGTGATGACAGGGTCATGGAGCATTGGGATTACAGGGCTTATGGGGCACTGTGATGACAGGGGGCATGGAGCATTGTGATGAAAATGGTCCTGGAGCATTATGATGACAGCAGTCACAGAGGATTGGGATGAAAGGTATCATGCAGCATTGTGATGACAACGGTCATGGATCATTTTGATGACAGGGGTCATGGAACATTGTGATAAGAATGTTCATAAAGCATTTTGATGACAGGGGTCATGAAGCATTGTGTTGACACGGGCATGGAGCATTGTAATGATAGGATATCTGGAGCATTGTGATGAAAAGGGGATGGAGCATTTTGATGACAGGGTCCAAGGAGCATTGTGCTGACAATGGCCTGGAGCATTGTGATGAAAAGGGTACTGGAGCACTGTGAGGAAAGGAATCATGGATCATTGTGATGACAGGGGTCATGGAGCTTTGTGATGACAAGGGTCATGGAGCATTGTGATGACACGGTCAAGGAACATTGCGATGACAAGAATTATGGAGCATTGTGATGAAAGGACATGGAGCATTGTGATGAAAGGTGACAAGGAGCATTGTGATGATATGGGCAGAGAACTTTGTGATGACAGGGGTCATGGAGCATTGTGATGAAAAGTGTCATCGAACATTGTACTGACAGGGATCATGGAGCTTTTTGGTAAGAGAGGCCTTGGAGATTTGTGGTGGCAGGCGTCATGGGGCATTCTAATGAGAGCGGTCTTGGATCATTGTGATGAAAGGGGTCATGGAGCACTGTGATTACAGGGGCCATGGAGCATTGTGAATACAAAGGCTATGGAGCATTGAGGTGACAGGTTTCATGGAGCATTGTGATGAAAGTGATCAGGGATCACTGTGATGACAAGAGTCCTGGAACCTTGTGATGACAAGGTTCATGGAGCATTGTGATGACAAGGACCATGGCGAATTGTTATGACATCTGTCATGGGGCATTGTGATGACAGTGGTCATCTAGAATTGTGATGAAAGGTATAATGGAGCACTGTGATGACAGGGGCCATGGAACATTGTGATGACAAAGGCCATGGAGCATTGTGATGACAAGTGTCATGGGGCATTTTGATGACATTGGCATGGAGCATTATAATGACAAGAGTTCTGGAGCATTTTGATGAAAAGGGCATGGAGCATTGTGATGACAGGGGCCATGGAAAATTGTGATGGTATAAGCCATGGAGCATTGTGATGACAAGTGTCATGGGACATTTTGATGACATTGGCATGGAGCATTATGATGACAAGAGTTCTGGAGCACTTTGATGACAAGGGCATGGAGCATTGTGATCACAGGGCCCATGGGGCATTGTGATGAAAAGAGCCATGGAGCATTGAGATGACAGGCGTCTTGAGGTATGGTGATGACAGTGGTCATGGAGCATTGTGATGAAAGAGATCATGGAGCAATATGATAACAGGGGCCATGGAGCATTGTGATGACAGGTGTATTGGAGCATTGTGATGAAAATAGTAATGGATCATTGTGATGACATGTGTCCTGGAACACTGTGATGACACGGTTCATCGAGTATTGTGATGACAAGGGTCATAGCGAATTGTGATGACAGGTGTCATTGGGCATTGTGATGACATTGATCATCTAGGAATTGTGATGAAAGGTATCATGGAGCACTGTGATGACTGGGGGCATGAAGCATTGTTATGAAAATTGTCCTGGATTATTGTGATGACAGCAGTCATGGAGAATTGTGATGACAGGGATTATGCAGCATTGTGTTGACAAGGCTATGGACTATTGTGATGACAATGGTCATGGAGCAATGTGATGAAAGTTTTCATGGAACATCGTGATGAAAAGTGCCTGGGAGCATTGTGACGATAAAGGCCATGGAGCATTGTGATGACAAGTGTCACGGAGCATTGTAATGAAAGCTTTCATTATGCACTGTGATGACAAGGGGGATGGAGTGTTGTGATGAAACTGGTCCTGGCGCATTGTGATAACAAAAGCCATGGAGCATTGTGATGACAGGCATCATGGAGCATGGTGAAGAAAGGGGCCATGGGGAATTGTAATGACAATAGAGAAATGTGATGAAAATGGTCAGCGAGCATAGTGATTAAAGTGGTCATTGAGAATTGTGATGAATAGTGACATAGAGCATTGTGATGACAAAGGTCATGGAGAACTGTGATGACCAGGGTCATGTAGCTTTGTGATGACACGTCCATGGAACATTGTGATGACAAGAATTCTGGAGCATTGTGATGACAAGGGCCGTGGAGCATTGTGATGCCACGGTCATGGATCATTGTGATGACAAAATTCTGGAGCATTGTGAGGAAAAAGGCTTGGAGCATTGTGATTATAGAGGACATGGAGCATTGTGATGACATGGGCAGGGAACACTGTGATGACAGTTGTTATGGAGCAATGTGATGACAAGTGTCATGGAGCATTGTGATGAGAGGGGCCTTGGAGAATTGTGATGACAGGCGTCATGAGGCATTGAGATGGCAGTGGTCATGGAGCATTATGATGAAAGGTGTTATGGAGCACTGTGATTACAGGGGCCATGGAGCATTGTGAATACAAAGGCCATGGGACATTGAGATGACAGTGGTCATGGAGCATTGTGATGAAAGTGGTAATGGATCATTGTGATGACAAGTGTCCTGGGACCCTGTGATGACATGGTTCATGGGGCATTGTGATGCCAATGGTCATGGCGAATTGTGATGACAATGTCATGGGGCATTGTGATGGCACTGGTCATCTAGAAATGTGATTCAAGTTATTATGGAGCACAGTAATGAGAGGGGCCATGGAGCATTGTGATGACAAGTGTCATGGAGCATTGTGATGACAGGTGTCATGGAGCATCGTGATGACAAATGCCATGGAGAATTGTGATGAGAGGTGGCATTGGGCATTGTGATGAAAGGGGTCATGGAGTACTGGGATTACAGGGGGCATGGAGCATTGTGAAAACAAGTGACATGGTGAATAGTGATGACAGGCTTCATATAGCATTGTGATGACAAGTGCCATTTAGCATTTTGATGTCAGGGTTCATCAGGCATTGTGTTGACGGGGGTCATGTGTCACTGTGATGACAAAGGCCATAGAGCATTGTGATCACAGGGGTCATGGAGCATTGTGATGACATGGGCCATGGAGCATTGTGAAGACAAGATTCATGGAGCATTGTGATGACACTGGCATGAAGCATGGTGATGACAACAGAACTGGAGCACTGTGATGACAAGGGCATGGAGCATTGTGATTACAGGAGACATGGAGCATTGTGATGACATTGGCAGGGATCATTGTGATGACAGGGATCATGGAGCATTGTGATGACAAAGACCAAGGAACATTTTGATGACAAGTGTCATTGAGCAATGTGATGACACGGGAATGGAGCATTATGATGACAAATGTTCTGGAGCATTGTGATGACAAGCGCATGGAGCATTGTGATTACAGGGGCCATGGAGCATTGTGATGACAACGGCATGGAGCATTGTGATGACAGTGGTCATTGAGCATTGTGATTACAAAGACCATGAGGCATTGTGATGACAGGGACCTTGGAGCATTGTGATGACAATGGTCATCAAGCATTGTGATGACAGGGGTCATAGAGCATTGTGATGAGAAAGACCATGGAGCATGGTGATGACAGAGGCCATGGAACATTGTGATGACAAGGCCATGTACCATTGTGATGACAAGGGCAGGGAACCTTGTGGTGACCGGGGTCATGGAGCATTTTGATGACAACTTTCATGGAACATTGTGATGACAGGGGTCATGGAGCATTGTGTTGAAAAGGAACATGGAGCAGTGTGATTACAGGGTCCATGGAACATTGTGAATACATAGGCCATGGAACAATGTGATGACAGGGGTCATGTAGCATTGTGATGACAGGGTCATGGAGCATTGGGATTACAGGGCTTATGGGGCACTGTGATGACAGGGGGCATGGAGCATTGTGATGAAAATGGTCCTGGAGCATTATGATGACAGCAGTCACAGAGGATTGGGATGAAAGGTATCATGCAGCATTGTGATGACAACGGTCATGGATCATTTTGATGACAGGGGTCATGGAACATTGTGATAAGAATGTTCATAAAGCATTTTGATGACAGGGGTCATGAAGCATTGTGTTGACACGGGCATGGAGCATTGTAATGATAGGATATCTGGAGCATTGTGATGAAAAGGGGATGGAGCATTTTGATGACAGGGTCCAAGGAGCATTGTGCTGACAATGGCCTGGAGCATTGTGATGAAAAGGGTACTGGAGCACTGTGAGGAAAGGAATCATGGATCATTGTGATGACAGGGGTCATGGAGCTTTGTGATGACAAGGGTCATGGAGCATTGTGATGACACGGTCAAGGAACATTGCGATGACAAGAATTATGGAGCATTGTGATGAAAGGACATGGAGCATTGTGATGAAAGGTGACAAGGAGCATTGTGATGATATGGGCAGAGAACTTTGTGATGACAGGGGTCATGGAGCATTGTGATGAAAAGTGTCATCGAACATTGTACTGACAGGGATCATGGAGCTTTTTGGTAAGAGAGGCCTTGGAGATTTGTGGTGGCAGGCGTCATGGGGCATTCTAATGAGAGCGGTCTTGGATCATTGTGATGAAAGGGTTCATGGAGCACTGTGATTACAGGGGCCATGGAGCATTGTGAATACAAAGGCTATGGAGCATTGAGGTGACAGGTTTCATGGAGCATTGTGATGAAAGTGATCATGGATCACTGTGATGACAAGAGTCCTGGAACCTTGTGATGACAAGGTTCATGGAGCATTGTGATGACAAGGACCATGGCGAATTGTTATGACATCTGTCATGGGGCATTGTGATGACAGTGGTCATCTAGAATTGTGATGAAAGGTATAATGGAGCACTGTGATGACAGGGGCCATGGAACATTGTGATGACAAAGGCCATGGAGCATTGTGATGACAAGTGTCATGGGGCATTTTGATGACATTGGCATGGAGCATTATAATGACAAGAGTTCTGGAGCATTTTGATGAAAAGGGCATGGAGCATTGTGATGACAGGGGCCATGGAAAATTGTGATGGTATAAGCCATGGAGCATTGTGATGACAAGTGTCATGGGACATTTTGATGACATTGGCATGGAGCATTATGATGACAAGAGTTCTGGAGCACTTTGATGACAAGGGCATGGAGCATTGTGATCACAGGGCCCATGGGGCATTGTGATGAAAAGAGCCATGGAGCATTGAGATGACAGGCGTCTTGAGGTATGGTGATGACAGTGGTCATGGAGCATTGTGATGAAAGAGATCATGGAGCAATATGATAACAGGGGCCATGGAGCATTGTGATGACAGGTGTATTGGAGCATTGTGATGAAAATAGTAATGGATCATTGTGATGACATGTGTCCTGGAACACTGTGATGACACGGTTCATCGAGTATTGTGATGACAAGGGTCATAGCGAATTGTGATGACAGGTGTCATTGGGCATTGTGATGACATTGATCATCTAGGAATTGTGATGAAAGGTATCATGGAGCACTGTGATGACTGGGGGCATGAAGCATTGTTATGAAAATTGTCCTGGATTATTGTGATGACAGCAGTCATGGAGAATTGTGATGACAGGGATTATGCAGCATTGTGTTGACAAGGCTATGGACTATTGTGATGACAATGGTCATGGAGCAATGTGATGAAAGTTTTCATGGAACATCGTGATGAAAAGTGCCTGGGAGCATTGTGACGATAAAGGCCATGGAGCATTGTGATGACAAGTGTCACGGAGCATTGTAATGAAAGCTTTCATTATGCACTGTGATGACAAGGGGGATGGAGTGTTGTGATGAAACTGGTCCTGGCGCATTGTGATAACAAAAGCCATGGAGCATTGTGATGACAGGCATCATGGAGCATGGTGAAGAAAGGGGCCATGGGGAATTGTAATGACAATAGAGAAATGTGATGAAAATGGTCAGCGAGCATAGTGATTAAAGTGGTCATTGAGAATTGTGATGAATAGTGACATAGAGCATTGTGATGACAAAGGTCATGGAGAACTGTGATGACCAGGGTCATGTAGCTTTGTGATGACACGTCCATGGAACATTGTGATGACAAGAATTCTGGAGCATTGTGATGACAAGGGCCGTGGAGCATTGTGATGCCACGGTCATGGATCATTGTGATGACAAAATTCTGGAGCATTGTGAGGAAAAAGGCTTGGAGCATTGTGATTATAGAGGACATGGAGCATTGTGATGACATGGGCAGGGAACACTGTGATGACAGTTGTTATGGAGCAATGTGATGACAAGTGTCATGGAGCATTGTGATGAGAGGGGCCTTGGAGAATTGTGATGACAGGCGTCATGAGGCATTGAGATGGCAGTGGTCATGGAGCATTATGATGAAAGGTGTTATGGAGCACTGTGATTACAGGGGCCATGGAGCATTGTGAATACAAAGGCCATGGGGCATTGAGATGACAGTGGTCATGGAGCATTGTGATGAAAGTGGTAATGGATCATTGTGATGACAAGTGTCCTGGGACCCTGTGATGACATGGTTCATGGAGCATTGTGATGCCAATGGTCATGGCGAATTGTGATGACAATGTCATGGGGCATTGTGATGGCACTGGTCATCTAGAAATGTGATTCAAGTTATTATGGAGCACAGTAATGAGAGGGGCCATGGAGCATTGTGATGACAAGTGTCATGGAGCATTGTGATGACAGGTGTCATGGAGCATCGTGATGACAAATGCCATGGAGAATTGTGATGAGAGGTGGCATTGGGCATTGTGATGAAAGGGGTCATGGAGTACTGGGATTACAGGGGGCATGGAGCATTGTGAAAACAAGTGACATGGTGAATAGTGATGACAGGCTTCATATAGCATTGTGATGACAAGTGCCATTTAGCATTTTGATGTCAGGGTTCATCAGGCATTGTGTTGACGGGGGTCATGTGTCACTGTGATGACAAAGGCCATAGAGCATTGTGATCACAGGGGTCATGGAGCATTGTGATGACATGGGCCATGGAGCATTGTGAAGACAAGATTCATGGAGCATTGTGATGACACTGGCATGAAGCATGGTGATGACAACAGAACTGGAGCACTGTGATGACAAGGGCATGGAGCATTGTGATTACAGGAGACATGGAGCATTGTGATGACATTGGCAGGGATCATTGTGATGACAGGGATCATGGAGCATTGTGATGACAAAGACCAAGGAACATTTTGATGACAAGTGTCATTGAGCAATGTGATGACACGGGAATGGAGCATTATGATGACAAATGTTCTGGAGCATTGTGATGACAAGCGCATGGAGCATTGTGATTACAGGGGCCATGGAGCATTGTGATGACAACGGCATGGAGCATTGTGATGACAGTGGTCATTGAGCATTGTGATTACAAAGACCATGAGGCATTGTGATGACAGGGACCTTGGAGCATTGTGATGACAATGGTCATCAAGCATTGTGATGACAGGGGTCATAGAGCATTGTGATGAGAAAGACCATGGAGCATGGTGATGACAGAGGCCATGGAACATTGTGATGACAAGGCCATGTACCATTGTGATGACAAGGGCAGGGAACCTTGTGGTGACCGGGGTCATGGAGCATTTTGATGACAACTTTCATGGAACATTGTGATGACAGGGGTCATGGAGCATTGTGTTGAAAAGGAACATGGAGCAGTGTGATTACAGGGTCCATGGAACATTGTGAATACATAGGCCATGGAACAATGTGATGACAGGGGTCATGTAGCATTGTGATGACAGGGTCATGGAGCATTGGGATTACAGGGCTTATGGGGCACTGTGATGACAGGGGGCATGGAGCATTGTGATGAAAATGGTCCTGGAGCATTATGATGACAGCAGTCACAGAGGATTGGGATGAAAGGTATCATGCAGCATTGTGATGACAACGGTCATGGATCATTTTGATGACAGGGGTCATGGAACATTGTGATAAGAATATTCATAAAGCATTTTGATGACAGGGGTCATGAAGCATTGTGTTGACACGGGCATGGAGCATTGTAATGATAGGATATCTGGAGCATTGTGATGAAAAGGGGATGGAGCATTTTGATGACAGGGTCCAAGGAGCATTGTGCTGACAATGGCCTGGAGCATTGTGATGAAAAGGGTACTGGAGCACTGTGAGGAAAGGAATCATGGATCATTGTGATGACAGGGGTCATGGAGCTTTGTGATGACAAGGGTCATGGAGCATTGTGATGACACGGTCAAGGAACATTGCGATGACAAGAATTATGGAGCATTGTGATGAAAGGACATGGAGCATTGTGATGAAAGGTGACAAGGAGCATTGTGATGATATGGGCAGAGAACTTTGTGATGACAGGGGTCATGGAGCATTGTGATGAAAAGTGTCATCGAACATTGTACTGACAGGGATCATGGAGCTTTTTGGTAAGAGAGGCCTTGGAGATTTGTGGTGGCAGGCGTCATGGGGCATTCTAATGAGAGCGGTCTTGGATCATTGTGATGAAAGGGGTCATGGAGCACTGTGATTACAGGGGCCATGGAGCATTGTGAATACAAAGGCTATGGAGCATTGAGGTGACAGGTTTCATGGAGCATTGTGATGAAAGTGATCAGGGATCACTGTGATGACAAGAGTCCTGGAACCTTGTGATGACAAGGTTCATGGAGCATTGTGATGACAAGGACCATGGCGAATTGTTATGACATCTGTCATGGGGCATTGTGATGACAGTGGTCATCTAGAATTGTGATGAAAGGTATAATGGAGCACTGTGATGACAGGGGCCATGGAACATTGTGATGACAAAGGCCATGGAGCATTGTGATGACAAGTGTCATGGGGCATTTTGATGACATTGGCATGGAGCATTATAATGACAAGAGTTCTGGAGCATTTTGATGAAAAGGGCATGGAGCATTGTGATGACAGGGGCCATGGAAAATTGTGATGGTATAAGCCATGGAGCATTGTGATGACAAGTGTCATGGGACATTTTGATGACATTGGCATGGAGCATTATGATGACAAGAGTTCTGGAGCACTTTGATGACAAGGGCATGGAGCATTGTGATCACAGGGCCCATGGGGCATTGTGATGAAAAGAGCCATGGAGCATTGAGATGACAGGCGTCTTGAGGTATGGTGATGACAGTGGTCATGGAGCATTGTGATGAAAGAGATCATGGAGCAATATGATAACAGGGGCCATGGAGCATTGTGATGACAGGTGTATTGGAGCATTGTGATGAAAATAGTAATGGATCATTGTGATGACATGTGTCCTGGAACACTGTGATGACACGGTTCATCGAGTATTGTGATGACAAGGGTCATAGCGAATTGTGATGACAGGTGTCATTGGGCATTGTGATGACATTGATCATCTAGGAATTGTGATGAAAGGTATCATGGAGCACTGTGATGACTGGGGGCATGAAGCATTGTTATGAAAATTGTCCTGGATTATTGTGATGACAGCAGTCATGGAGAATTGTGATGACAGGGATTATGCAGCATTGTGTTGACAAGGCTATGGACTATTGTGATGACAATGGTCATGGAGCAATGTGATGAAAGTTTTCATGGAACATCATGATGAAAAGTGCCTGGGAGCATTGTGACGATAAAGGCCATGGAGCATTGAGATGACAAGTGTCACGGAGCATTGTAATGAAAGCTTTCATTATGCACTGTGATGACAAGGGGGATGGAGTGTTGTGATGAAACTGGTCCTGGCGCATTGTGATAACAAAAGCCATGGAGCATTGTGATGACAGGCATCATGGAGCATGGTGAAGAAAGGGGCCATGGGGAATTGTAATGACAATAGAGAAATGTGATGAAAATGGTCAGCGAGCATAGTGATTAAAGTGGTCATTGAGAATTGTGATGAATAGTGACATAGAGCATTGTGATGACAAAGGTCATGGAGAACTGTGATGACCAGGGTCATGTAGCTTTGTGATGACACGTCCATGGAACATTGTGATGACAAGAATTCTGGAGCATTGTGATGACAAGGGCCGTGGAGCATTGTGATGCCACGGTCATGGATCATTGTGATGACAAAATTCTGGAGCATTGTGAGGAAAAAGGCTTGGAGCATTGTGATTATAGAGGACATGGAGCATTGTGATGACATGGGCAGGGAACACTGTGATGACAGTTGTTATGGAGCAATGTGATGACAAGTGTCATGGAGCGTTGTGATGAGAGGGGCCTTGGAGAATTGTGATGACAGGCGTCATGAGGCATTGAGATGGCAGTGGTCATGGAGCATTATGATGAAAGGTGTTATGGAGCACTGTGATTACAGGGGCCATGGAGCATTGTGAATACAAAGGCCATGGGGCATTGAGATGACAGTGGTCATGGAGCATTGTGATGAAAGTGGTAATGGATCATTGTGATGACAAGTGTCCTGGGACCCTGTGATGACATGGTTCATGGAGCATTGTGATGCCAATGGTCATGGCGAATTGTGATGACAATGTCATGGGGCATTGTGATGGCACTGGTCATCTAGAAATGTGATTCAAGTTATTATGGAGCACAGTAATGAGAGGGGCCATGGAGCATTGTGATGACAAGTGTCATGGAGCATTGTGATGACAGGTGTCATGGAGCATCGTGATGACAAATGCCATGGAGAATTGTGATGAGAGGTGGCATTGGGCATTGTGATGAAAGGGGTCATGGAGTACTGGGATTACAGGGGGCATGGAGCATTGTGAAAACAAGTGACATGGTGAATAGTGATGACAGGCTTCATATAGCATTGTGATGACAAGTGCCATTTAGCATTTTGATGTCAGGGTTCATCAGGCATTGTGTTGACGGGGGTCACGTGTCACTGTGATGACAAAGGCCATAGAGCATTGTGATCACAGGGGTCATGGAGCATTGTGATGACATGGGCCATGGAGCATTGTGAAGACAAGATTCATGGAGCATTGTGATGACACTGGCATGAAGCATGGTGATGACAACAGAACTGGAGCACTGTGATGACAAGGGCATGGAGCATTGTGATTACAGGAGACATGGAGCATTGTGATGACATTGGCAGGGATCATTGTGATGACAGGGATCATGGAGCATTGTGATGACAAAGACCAAGGAACATTTTGATGACAAGTGTCATTGAGCAATGTGATGACACGGGAATGGAGCATTATGATGACAAATGTTCTGGAGCATTGTGATGACAAGCGCATGGAGCATTGTGATTACAGGGGCCATGGAGCATTGTGATGACAACGGCATGGAGCATTGTGATGACAGTGGTCATTGAGCATTGTGATTACAAAGACCATGAGGCATTGTGATGACAGGGACCTTGGAGCATTGTGATGACAATGGTCATCAAGCATTGTGATGACAGGGGTCATAGAGCATTGTGATGAGAAAGACCATGGAGCATGGTGATGACAGAGGCCATGGAACATTGTGATGACAAGGCCATGTAGCATTGTGATGACAAGGGCAGGGAACCTTGTGGTGACCGGGGTCATGGAGCATTTTGATGACAACTTTCATGGAACATTGTGATGACAGGGGTCATGGAGCATTGTGTTGAAAAGGAACATGGAGCAGTGTGATTACAGGGTCCATGGAACATTGTGAATACATAGGCCATGGAACAATGTGATGACAGGGGTCATGTAGCATTGTGATGACAGGGTCATGGAGCATTGGGATTACAGGGCTTATGGGGCACTGTGATGACAGGGGGCATGGAGCATTGTGATGAAAATGGTCCTGGAGCATTATGATGACAGCAGTCACAGAGGATTGGGATGAAAGGTATCATGCAGCATTGTGATGACAACGGTCATGGATCATTTTGATGACAGGGGTCATGGAACATTGTGATAAGAATGTTCATAAAGCATTTTGATGACAGGGGTCATGAAGCATTGTGTTGACACGGGCATGGAGCATTGTAATGATAGGATATCTGGAGCATTGTGATGAAAAGGGGATGGAGCATTTTGATGACAGGGTCCAAGGAGCATTGTGCTGACAATGGCCTGGAGCATTGTGATGAAAAGGGTACTGGAGCACTGTGAGGAAAGGAATCATGGATCATTGTGATGACAGGGGTCATGGAGCTTTGTGATGACAAGGGTCATGGAGCATTGTGATGACACGGTCAAGGAACATTGCGATGACAAGAATTATGGAGCATTGTGATGAAAGGACATGGAGCATTGTGATGAAAGGTGACAAGGAGCATTGTGATGATATGGGCAGAGAACTTTGTGATGACAGGGGTCATGGAGCATTGTGATGAAAAGTGTCATCGAACATTGTACTGACAGGGATCATGGAGCTTTTTGGTAAGAGAGGCCTTGGAGATTTGTGGTGGCAGGCGTCATGGGGCATTCTAATGAGAGCGGTCTTGGATCATTGTGATGAAAGGGGTCATGGAGCACTGTGATTACAGGGGCCATGGAGCATTGTGAATACAAAGGCTATGGAGCATTGAGGTGACAGGTTTCATGGAGCATTGTGATGAAAGTGATCAGGGATCACTGTGATGACAAGAGTCCTGGAACCTTGTGATGACAAGGTTCATGGAGCATTGTGATGACAAGGACCATGGCGAATTGTTATGACATCTGTCATGGGGCATTGTGATGACAGTGGTCATCTAGAATTGTGATGAAAGGTATAATGGAGCACTGTGATGACAGGGGCCATGGAACATTGTGATGACAAAGGCCATGGAGCATTGTGATGACAAGTGTCATGGGGCATTTTGATGACATTGGCATGGAGCATTATAATGACAAGAGTTCTGGAGCATTTTGATGAAAAGGGCATGGAGCATTGTGATGACAGGGGCCATGGAAAATTGTGATGGTATAAGCCATGGAGCATTGTGATGACAAGTGTCATGGGACATTTTGATGACATTGGCATGGAGCATTATGATGACAAGAGTTCTGGAGCACTTTGATGACAAGGGCATGGAGCATTGTGATCACAGGGCCCATGGGGCATTGTGATGAAAAGAGCCATGGAGCATTGAGATGACAGGCGTCTTGAGGTATGGTGATGACAGTGGTCATGGAGCATTGTGATGAAAGAGATCATGGAGCAATATGATAACAGGGGCCATGGAGCATTGTGATGACAGGTGTATTGGAGCATTGTGATGAAAATAGTAATGGATCATTGTGATGACATGTGTCCTGGAACACTGTGATGACACGGTTCATCGAGTATTGTGATGACAAGGGTCATAGCGAATTGTGATGACAGGTGTCATTGGGCATTGTGATGACATTGATCATCTAGGAATTGTGATGAAAGGTATCATGGAGCACTGTGATGACTGGGGGCATGAAGCATTGTTATGAAAATTGTCCTGGATTATTGTGATGACAGCAGTCATGGAGAATTGTGATGACAGGGATTATGCAGCATTGTGTTGACAAGGCTATGGACTATTGTGATGACAATGGTCATGGAGCAATGTGATGAAAGTTTTCATGGAACATCATGATGAAAAGTGCCTGGGAGCATTGTGACGATAAAGGCCATGGAGCATTGTGATGACAAGTGTCACGGAGCATTGTAATGAAAGCTTTCATTATGCACTGTGATGACAAGGGGGATGGAGTGTTGTGATGAAACTGGTCCTGGCGCATTGTGATAACAAAAGCCATGGAGCATTGTGATGACAGGCATCATGGAGCATGGTGAAGAAAGGGGCCATGGGGAATTGTAATGACAATAGAGTAATGTGATGAAAATGGTCAGCGAGCATAGTGATTCAAGTGGTCATTGAGAATTGTGATGAATAGTGACATAGAGCATTGTGATGACAAAGGTCATGGAGAACTGTGATGACCAGGGTCATGTAGCTTTGTGATGACACGTCCATGGAACATTGTGATGACAAGAATTCTGGAGCATTGTGATGACAAGGGCCGTGGAGCATTGTGATGCCACGGTCATGGATCATTGTGATGACAAAATTCTGGAGCATTGTGAGGAAAAAGGCTTGGAGCATTGTGATTATAGAGGACATGGAGCATTGTGATGACATGGGCAGGGAACACTGTGATGACAGTTGTTATGGAGCAATGTGATGACAAGTGTCATGGAGCGTTGTGATGAGAGGGGCCTTGGAGAATTGTGATGACAGGCGTCATGAGGCATTGAGATGGCAGTGGTCATGGAGCATTATGATGAAAGGTGTTATGGAGCACTGTGATTACAGGGGCCATGGAGCATTGTGAATACAAAGGCCATGGGGCATTGAGATGACAGTGGTCATGGAGCATTGTGATGAAAGTGGTAATGGATCATTGTGATGACAAGTGTCCTGGGACCCTGTGATGACATGGTTCATGGAGCATTGTGATGCCAATGGTCATGGCGAATTGTGATGACAATGTCATGGGGCATTGTGATGGCACTGGTCATCTAGAAATGTGATTCAAGTTATTATGGAGCACAGTAATGAGAGGGGCCATGGAGCATTGTGATGACAAGTGTCATGGAGCATTGTGATGACAGGTGTCATGGAGCATCGTGATGACAAATGCCATGGAGAATTGTGATGAGAGGTGGCATTGGGCATTGTGATGAAAGGGGTCATGGAGTACTGGGATTACAGGGGGCATGGAGCATTGTGAAAACAAGTGACATGGTGAATAGTGATGACAGGCTTCATATAGCATTGTGATGACAAGTGCCATTTAGCATTTTGATGTCAGGGTTCATCAGGCATTGTGTTGACGGGGGTCATGTGTCACTGTGATGACAAAGGCCATAGAGCATTGTGATCACAGGGGTCATGGAGCATTGTGATGACATGGGCCATGGAGCATTGTGAAGACAAGATTCATGGAGCATTGTGATGACACTGGCATGAAGCATGGTGATGACAACAGAACTGGAGCACTGTGATGACAAGGGCATGGAGCATTGTGATTACAGGAGACATGGAGCATTGTGATGACATTGGCAGGGATCATTGTGATGACAGGGATCATGGAGCATTGTGATGACAAAGACCAAGGAACATTTTGATGACAAGTGTCATTGAGCAATGTGATGACACGGGAATGGAGCATTATGATGACAAATGTTCTGGAGCATTGTGATGACAAGCGCATGGAGCATTGTGATTACAGGGGCCATGGAGCATTGTGATGACAACGGCATGGAGCATTGTGATGACAGTGGTCATTGAGCATTGTGATTACAAAGACCATGAGGCATTGTGATGACAGGGACCTTGGAGCATTGTGATGACAATGGTCATCAAGCATTGTGATGACAGGGGTCATAGAGCATTGTGATGAGAAAGACCATGGAGCATGGTGATGACAGAGGCCATGGAACATTGTGATGACAAGGCCATGTACCATTGTGATGACAAGGGCAGGGAACCTTGTGGTGACCGGGGTCATGGAGCATTTTGATGACAACTTTCATGGAACATTGTGATGACAGGGGTCATGGAGCATTGTGTTGAAAAGGAACATGGAGCAGTGTGATTACAGGGTCCATGGAACATTGTGAATACATAGGCCATGGAACAATGTGATGACAGGGGTCATGTAGCATTGTGATGACAGGGTCATGGAGCATTGGGATTACAGGGCTTATGGGGCACTGTGATGACAGGGGGCATGGAGCATTGTGATGAAAATGGTCCTGGAGCATTATGATGACAGCAGTCACAGAGGATTGGGATGAAAGGTATCATGCAGCATTGTGATGACAACGGTCATGGATCATTTTGATGACAGGGGTCATGGAACATTGTGATAAGAATGTTCATAAAGCATTTTGATGACAGGGGTCATGAAGCATTGTGTTGACACGGGCATGGAGCATTGTAATGATAGGATATCTGGAGCATTGTGATGAAAAGGGGATGGAGCATTTTGATGACAGGGTCCAAGGAGCATTGTGCTGACAATGGCCTGGAGCATTGTGATGAAAAGGGTACTGGAGCACTGTGAGGAAAGGAATCATGGATCATTGTGATGACAGGGGTCATGGAGCTTTGTGATGACAAGGGTCATGGAGCATTGTGATGACACGGTCAAGGAACATTGCGATGACAAGAATTATGGAGCATTGTGATGAAAGGACATGGAGCATTGTGATGAAAGGTGACAAGGAGCATTGTGATGATATGGGCAGAGAACTTTGTGATGACAGGGGTCATGGAGCATTGTGATGAAAAGTGTCATCGAACATTGTACTGACAGGGATCATGGAGCTTTTTGGTAAGAGAGGCCTTGGAGATTTGTGGTGGCAGGCGTCATGGGGCATTCTAATGAGAGCGGTCTTGGATCATTGTGATGAAAGGGGTCATGGAGCACTGTGATTACAGGGGCCATGGAGCATTGTGAATACAAAGGCTATGGAGCATTGAGGTGACAGGTTTCATGGAGCATTGTGATGAAAGTGATCAGGGATCACTGTGATGACAAGAGTCCTGGAACCTTGTGATGACAAGGTTCATGGAGCATTGTGATGACAAGGACCATGGCGAATTGTTATGACATCTGTCATGGGGCATTGTGATGACAGTGGTCATCTAGAATTGTGATGAAAGGTATAATGGAGCACTGTGATGACAGGGGCCATGGAACATTGTGATGACAAAGGCCATGGAGCATTGTGATGACAAGTGTCATGGGGCATTTTGATGACATTGGCATGGAGCATTATAATGACAAGAGTTCTGGAGCATTTTGATGAAAAGGGCATGGAGCATTGTGATGACAGGGGCCATGGAAAATTGTGATGGTATAAGCCATGGAGCATTGTGATGACAAGTGTCATGGGACATTTTGATGACATTGACATGGAGCATTATGATGACAAGAGTTCTGGAGCACTTTGATGACAAGGGCATGGAGCATTGTGATCACAGGGCCCATGGGGCATTGTGATGAAAAGAGCCATGGAGCATTGAGATGACAGGCGTCTTGAGGTATGGTGATGACAGTGGTCATGGAGCATTGTGATGAAAGAGATCATGGAGCAATATGATAACAGGGGCCATGGAGCATTGTGATGACAGGTGTATTGGAGCATTGTGATGAAAATAGTAATGGATCATTGTGATGACATGTGTCCTGGAACACTGTGATGACACGGTTCATCGAGTATTGTGATGACAAGGGTCATAGCGAATTGTGATGACAGGTGTCATTGGGCATTGTGATGACATTGATCATCTAGGAATTGTGATGAAAGGTATCATGGAGCACTGTGATGACTGGGGGCATGAAGCATTGTTATGAAAATTGTCCTGGATTATTGTGATGACAGCAGTCATGGAGAATTGTGATGACAGGGATTATGCAGCATTGTGTTGACAAGGCTATGGACTATTGTGATGACAATGGTCATGGAGCAATGTGATGAAAGTTTTCATGGAACATCGTGATGAAAAGTGCCTGGGAGCATTGTGACGATAAAGGCCATGGAGCATTGTGATGACAAGTGTCACGGAGCATTGTAATGAAAGCTTTCATTATGCACTGTGATGACAAGGGGGATGGAGTGTTGTGATGAAACTGGTCCTGGCGCATTGTGATAACAAAAGCCATGGAGCATTGTGATGACAGGCATCATGGAGCATGGTGAAGAAAGGGGCCATGGGGAATTGTAATGACAATAGAGAAATGTGATGAAAATGGTCAGCGAGCATAGTGATTCAAGTGGTCATTGAGAATTGTGATGAATAGTGACATAGAGCATTGTGATGACAAAGGTCATGGAGAACTGTGATGACCAGGGTCATGTAGCTTTGTGATGACACGTCCATGGAACATTGTGATGACAAGAATTCTGGAGCATTGTGATGACAAGGGCCGTGGAGCATTGTGATGCCACGGTCATGGATCATTGTGATGACAAAATTCTGGAGCATTGTGAGGAAAAAGGCTTGGAGCATTGTGATTATAGAGGACATGGAGCATTGTGATGACATGGGCAGGGAACACTGTGATGACAGTTGTTATGGAGCAATGTGATGACAAGTGTCATGGAGCGTTGTGATGAGAGGGGCCTTGGAGAATTGTGATGACAGGCGTCATGAGGCATTGAGATGGCAGTGGTCATGGAGCATTATGATGAAAGGTGTTATGGAGCACTGTGATTACAGGGGCCATGGAGCATTGTGAATACAAAGGCCATGGGGCATTGAGATGACAGTGGTCATGGAGCATTGTGATGAAAGTGGTAATGGATCATTGTGATGACAAGTGTCCTGGGACCCTGTGATGACATGGTTCATGGAGCATTGTGATGCCAATGGTCATGGCGAATTGTGATGACAATGTCATGGGGCATTGTGATGGCACTGGTCATCTAGAAATGTGATTCAAGTTATTATGGAGCACAGTAATGAGAGGGGCCATGGAGCATTGTGATGACAAGTGTCATGGAGCATTGTGATGACAGGTGTCATGGAGCATCGTGATGACAAATGCCATGGAGAATTGTGATGAGAGGTGGCATTGGGCATTGTGATGAAAGGGGTCATGGAGTACTGGGATTACAGGGGGCATGGAGCATTGTGAAAACAAGTGACATGGTGAATAGTGATGACAGGCTTCATATAGCATTGTGATGACAAGTGCCATTTAGCATTTTGATGTCAGGGTTCATCAGGCATTGTGTTGACGGGGGTCACGTGTCACTGTGATGACAAAGGCCATAGAGCATTGTGATCACAGGGGTCATGGAGCATTGTGATGACATGGGCCATGGAGCATTGTGAAGACAAGATTCATGGAGCATTGTGATGACACTGGCATGAAGCATGGTGATGACAACAGAACTGGAGCACTGTGATGACAAGGGCATGGAGCATTGTGATTACAGGAGACATGGAGCATTGTGATGACATTGGCAGGGATCATTGTGATGACAGGGATCATGGAGCATTGTGATGACAAAGACCAAGGAACATTTTGATGACAAGTGTCATTGAGCAATGTGATGACACGGGAATGGAGCATTATGATGACAAATGTTCTGGAGCATTGTGATGACAAGCGCATGGAGCATTGTGATTACAGGGGCCATGGAGCATTGTGATGACAACGGCATGGAGCATTGTGATGACAGTGGTCATTGAGCATTGTGATTACAAAGACCATGAGGCATTGTGATGACAGGGACCTTGGAGCATTGTGATGACAATGGTCATCAAGCATTGTGATGACAGGGGTCATAGAGCATTGTGATGAGAAAGACCATGGAGCATGGTGATGACAGAGGCCATGGAACATTGTGATGACAAGGCCATGTAGCATTGTGATGACAAGGGCAGGGAACCTTGTGGTGACCGGGGTCATGGAGCATTTTGATGACAACTTTCATGGAACATTGTGATGACAGGGGTCATGGAGCATTGTGTTGAAAAGGAACATGGAGCAGTGTGATTACAGGGTCCATGGAACATTGTGAATACATAGGCCATGGAACAATGTGATGACAGGGGTCATGTAGCATTGTGATGACAGGGTCATGGAGCATTGGGATTACAGGGCTTATGGGGCACTGTGATGACAGGGGGCATGGAGCATTGTGATGAAAATGGTCCTGGAGCATTATGATGACAGCAGTCACAGAGGATTGGGATGAAAGGTATCATGCAGCATTGTGATGACAACGGTCATGGATCATTTTGATGACAGGGGTCATGGAACATTGTGATAAGAATGTTCATAAAGCATTTTGATGACAGGGGTCATGAAGCATTGTGTTGACACGGGCATGGAGCATTGTAATGATAGGATATCTGGAGCATTGTGATGAAAAGGGGATGGAGCATTTTGATGACAGGGTCCAAGGAGCATTGTGCTGACAATGGCCTGGAGCATTGTGATGAAAAGGGTACTGGAGCACTGTGAGGAAAGGAATCATGGATCATTGTGATGACAGGGGTCATGGAGCTTTGTGATGACAAGGGTCATGGAGCATTGTGATGACACGGTCAAGGAACATTGCGATGACAAGAATTATGGAGCATTGTGATGAAAGGACATGGAGCATTGTGATGAAAGGTGACAAGGAGCATTGTGATGATATGGGCAGAGAACTTTGTGATGACAGGTGTCATGGAGCATTGTGATGAAAAGTGTCATCGAACATTGTACTGACAGGGATCATGGAGCTTTTTGGTAAGAGAGGCCTTGGAGATTTGTGGTGGCAGGCGTCATGGGGCATTCTAATGAGAGCGGTCTTGGATCATTGTGATGAAAGGGGTCATGGAGCACTGTGATTACAGGGGCCATGGAGCATTGTGAATACAAAGGCTATGGAGCATTGAGGTGACAGGTTTCATGGAGCATTGTGATGAAAGTGATCATGGATCACTGTGATGACAAGAGTCCTGGAACCTTGTGATGACAAGGTTCATGGAGCATTGTGATGACAAGGACCATGGCGAATTGTTATGACATCTGTCATGGGGCATTGTGATGACAGTGGTCATCTAGAATTGTGATGAAAGGTATAATGGAGCACTGTGATGACAGGGGCCATGGAACATTGTGATGACAAAGGCCATGGAGCATTGTGATGACAAGTGTCATGGGGCATTTTGATGACATTGGCATGGAGCATTATAATGACAAGAGTTCTGGAGCATTTTGATGAAAAGGGCATGGAGCATTGTGATGACAGGGGCCATGGAAAATTGTGATGGTATAAGCCATGGAGCATTGTGATGACAAGTGTCATGGGACATTTTGATGACATTGGCATGGAGCATTATGATGACAAGAGTTCTGGAGCACTTTGATGACAAGGGCATGGAGCATTGTGATCACAGGGCCCATGGGGCATTGTGATGAAAAGAGCCATGGAGCATTGAGATGACAGGCGTCTTGAGGTATGGTGATGACAGTGGTCATGGAGCATTGTGATGAAAGAGATCATGGAGCAATATGATAACAGGGGCCATGGAGCATTGTGATGACAGGTGTATTGGAGCATTGTGATGAAAATAGTAATGGATCATTGTGATGACATGTGTCCTGGAACACTGTGATGACACGGTTCATCGAGTATTGTGATGACAAGGGTCATAGCGAATTGTGATGACAGGTGTCATTGGGCATTGTGATGACATTGATCATCTAGGAATTGTGATGAAAGGTATCATGGAGCACTGTGATGACTGGGGGCATGAAGCATTGTTATGAAAATTGTCCTGGATTATTGTGATGACAGCAGTCATGGAGAATAGTGATGACAGGGATTATGCAGCATTGTGTTGACAAGGCTATGGACTATTGTGATGACAATGGTCATGGAGCAATGTGATGAAAATTTTCATGGAACATCGTGATGAAAAGTGCCTGGGAGCATTGTGACGATAAAGGCCATGGAGCATTGTGATGACAAGTGTCACGGAGCATTGTAATGAAAGCTTTCATTATGCACTGTGATGACAAGGGGGATGGAGTGTTGTGATGAAACTGGTCCTGGCGCATTGTGATAACAAAAGCCATGGAGCATTGTGATGACAGGCATCATGGAGCATGGTGAAGAAAGGGGCCATGGGGAATTGTAATGACAATAGAGAAATGTGATGAAAATGGTCAGCGAGCATAGTGATTAAAGTGGTCATTGAGAATTGTGATGAATAGTGACATAGAGCATTGTGATGACAAAGGTCATGGAGAACTGTGATGACCAGGGTCATGTAGCTTTGTGATGACACGTCCATGGAACATTGTGATGACAAGAATTCTGGAGCATTGTGATGACACGGGCCGTGGAGCATTGTGATGCCACGGTCATGGATCATTGTGATGACAAAATTCTGGAGCATTGTGAGGAAAAAGGCTTGGAGCATTGTGATTATAGAGGACATGGAGCATTGTGATGACATGGGCAGGGAACACTGTGATGACAGTTGTTATGGAGCAATGTGATGACAAGTGTCATGGAGCATTGTGATGAGAGGGGCCTTGGAGAATTGTGATGACAGGCGTCATGAGGCATTGAGATGGCAGTGGTCATGGAGCATTATGATGAAAGGTGTTATGGAGCACTGTGATTACAGGGGCCATGGAGCATTGTGAATACAAAGGCCATGGGGCATTGAGATGACAGTGGTCATGGAGCATTGTGATGAAAGTGGTAATGGATCATTGTGATGACAAGTGTCCTGGGACCCTGTGATGACATGGTTCATGGAGCATTGTGATGCCAATGGTCATGGCGAATTGTGATGACAATGTCATGGGGCATTGTGATGGCACTGGTCATCTAGAAATGTGATTCAAGTTATTATGGAGCACAGTAATGAGAGGGGCCATGGAGCATTGTGATGACAAGTGTCATGGAGCATTGTGATGACAGGTGTCATGGAGCATCGTGATGACAAATGCCATGGAGAATTGTGATGAGAGGTGGCATTGGGCATTGTGATGAAAGGGGTCATGGAGTACTGGGATTACAGGGGGCATGGAGCATTGTGAAAACAAGTGACATGGTGAATAGTGATGACAGGCTTCATATAGCATTGTGATGACAAGTGCCATTTAGCATTTTGATGTCAGGGTTCATCAGGCATTGTGTTGACGGGGGTCATGTGTCACTGTGATGACAAAGGCCATAGAGCATTGTGATCACAGGGGTCATGGAGCATTGTGATGACATGGGCCATGGAGCATTGTGAAGACAAGATTCATGGAGCATTGTGATGACACTGGCATGAAGCATGGTGATGACAACAGAACTGGAGCACTGTGATGACAAGGGCATGGAGCATTGTGATTACAGGAGACATGGAGCATTGTGATGACATTGGCAGGGATCATTGTGATGACAGGGATCATGGAGCATTGTGATGACAAAGACCAAGGAACATTTTGATGACAAGTGTCATTGAGCAATGTGATGACACGGGAATGGAGCATTATGATGACAAATGTTCTGGAGCATTGTGATGACAAGCGCATGGAGCATTGTGATTACAGGGGCCATGGAGCATTGTGATGACAACGGCATGGAGCATTGTGATGACAGTGGTCATTGAGCATTGTGATTACAAAGACCATGAGGCATTGTGATGACAGGGACCTTGGAGCATTGTGATGACAATGGTCATCAAGCATTGTGATGACAGGGGTCATAGAGCATTGTGATGAGAAAGACCATGGAGCATGGTGATGACAGAGGCCATGGAACATTGTGATGACAAGGCCATGTACCATTGTGATGACAAGGGCAGGGAACCTTGTGGTGACCGGGGTCATGGAGCATTTTGATGACAACTTTCATGGAACATTGTGATGACAGGGGTCATGGAGCATTGTGTTGAAAAGGAACATGGAGCAGTGTGATTACAGGGTCCATGGAACATTGTGAATACATAGGCCATGGAACAATGTGATGACAGGGGTCATGTAGCATTGTGATGACAGGGTCATGGAGCATTGGGATTACAGGGCTTATGGGGCACTGTGATGACAGGGGGCATGGAGCATTGTGATGAAAATGGTCCTGGAGCATTATGATGACAGCAGTCACAGAGGATTGGGATGAAAGGTATCATGCAGCATTGTGATGACAACGGTCATGGATCATTTTGATGACAGGGGTCATGGAACATTGTGATAAGAATGTTCATAAAGCATTTTGATGACAGGGGTCATGAAGCATTGTGTTGACACGGGCATGGAGCATTGTAATGATAGGATATCTGGAGCATTGTGATGAAAAGGGGATGGAGCATTTTGATGACAGGGTCCAAGGAGCATTGTGCTGACAATGGCCTGGAGCGTTGTGATGAAAAGGGTACTGGAGCACTGTGAGGAAAGGAATCATGGATCATTGTGATGACAGGGGTCATGGAGCTTTGTGATGACAAGGGTCATGGAGCATTGTGATGACACGGTCAAGGAACATTGCGATGACAAGAATTATGGAGCATTGTGATGAAAGGACATGGAGCATTGTGATGAAAGGTGACAAGGAGCATTGTGATGATATGGGCAGAGAACTTTGTGATGACAGGGGTCATGGAGCATTGTGATGAAAAGTGTCATCGAACATTGTACTGACAGGGATCATGGAGCTTTTTGGTAAGAGAGGCCTTGGAGATTTGTGGTGGCAGGCGTCATGGGGCATTCTAATGAGAGCGGTCTTGGATCATTGTGATGAAAGGGGTCATGGAGCACTGTGATTACAGGGGCCATGGAGCATTGTGAATACAAAGGCTATGGAGCATTGAGGTGACAGGTTTCATGGAGCATTGTGATGAAAGTGATCAGGGATCACTGTGATGACAAGAGTCCTGGAACCTTGTGATGACAAGGTTCATGGAGCATTGTGATGACAAGGACCATGGCGAATTGTTATGACATCTGTCATGGGGCATTGTGATGACAGTGGTCATCTAGAATTGTGATGAAAGGTATAATGGAGCACTGTGATGACAGGGGCCATGGAACATTGTGATGACAAAGGCCATGGAGCATTGTGATGACAAGTGTCATGGGGCATTTTGATGACATTGGCATGGAGCATTATAATGACAAGAGTTCTGGAGCATTTTGATGAAAAGGGCATGGAGCATTGTGATGACAGGGGCCATGGAAAATTGTGATGGTATAAGCCATGGAGCATTGTGATGACAAGTGTCATGGGACATTTTGATGACATTGGCATGGAGCATTATGATGACAAGAGTTCTGGAGCACTTTGATGACAAGGGCATGGAGCATTGTGATCACAGGGCCCATGGGGCATTGTGATGAAAAGAGCCATGGAGCATTGAGATGACAGGCGTCTTGAGGTATGGTGATGACAGTGGTCATGGAGCATTGTGATGAAAGAGATCATGGAGCAATATGATAACAGGGGCCATGGAGCATTGTGATGACAGGTGTATTGGAGCATTGTGATGAAAATAGTAATGGATCATTGTGATGACATGTGTCCTGGAACACTGTGATGACACGGTTCATCGAGTATTGTGATGACAAGGGTCATAGCGAATTGTGATGACAGGTGTCATTGGGCATTGTGATGACATTGATCATCTAGGAATTGTGATGAAAGGTATCATGGAGCACTGTGATGACTGGGGGCATGAAGCATTGTTATGAAAATTGTCCTGGATTATTGTGATGACAGCAGTCATGGAGAATTGTGATGACAGGGATTATGCAGCATTGTGTTGACAAGGCTATGGACTATTGTGATGACAATGGTCATGGAGCAATGTGATGAAAGTTTTCATGGAACATCGTGATGAAAAGTGCCTGGGAGCATTGTGACGATAAAGGCCATGGAGCATTGTGATGACAAGTGTCACGGAGCATTGTAATGAAAGCTTTCATTATGCACTGTGATGACAAGGGGGATGGAGTGTTGTGATGAAACTGATCCTGGCGCATTGTGATAACAAAAGCCATGGAGCATTGTGATGACAGGCATCATGGAGCATGGTGAAGAAAGGGGCCATGGGGAATTGTAATGACAATAGAGAAATGTGATGAAAATGGTCAGCGAGCATAGTGATTAAAGTGGTCATTGAGAATTGTGATGAATAGTGACATAGAGCATTGTGATGACAAAGGTCATGGAGAACTGTGATGACCAGGGTCATGTAGCTTTGTGATGACACGTCCATGGAACATTGTGATGACAAGAATTCTGGAGCATTGTGATGACAAGGGCCGTGGAGCATTGTGATGCCACGGTCATGGATCATTGTGATGACAAAATTCTGGAGCATTGTGAGGAAAAAGGCTTGGAGCATTGTGATTATAGAGGACATGGAGCATTGTGATGACATGGGCAGGGAACACTGTGATGACAGTTGTTATGGAGCAATGTGATGACAAGTGTCATGGAGCGTTGTGATGAGAGGGGCCTTGGAGAATTGTGATGACAGGCGTCATGAGGCATTGAGATGGCAGTGGTCATGGAGCATTATGATGAAAGGTGTTATGGAGCACTGTGATTACAGGGGCCATGGAGCATTGTGAATACAAAGGCCATGGGGCATTGAGATGACAGTGGTCATGGAGCATTGTGATGAAAGTGGTAATGGATCATTGTGATGACAAGTGTCCTGGGACCCTGTGATGACATGGTTCATGGAGCATTGTGATGCCAATGGTCATGGCGAATTGTGATGACAATGTCATGGGGCATTGTGATGGCACTGGTCATCTAGAAATGTGATTCAAGTTATTATGGAGCACAGTAATGAGAGGGGCCATGGAGCATTGTGATGACAAGTGTCATGGAGCATTGTGATGACAGGTGTCATGGAGCATCGTGATGACAAATGCCATGGAGAATTGTGATGAGAGGTGGCATTGGGCATTGTGATGAAAGGGGTCATGGAGTACTGGGATTACAGGGGGCATGGAGCATTGTGAAAACAAGTGACATGGTGAATAGTGATGACAGGCTTCATATAGCATTGTGATGACAAGTGCCATTTAGCATTTTGATGTCAGGGTTCATCAGGCATTGTGTTGACGGGGGTCACGTGTCACTGTGATGACAAAGGCCATAGAGCATTGTGATCACAGGGGTCATGGAGCATTGTGATGACATGGGCCATGGAGCATTGTGAAGACAAGATTCATGGAGCATTGTGATGACACTGGCATGAAGCATGGTGATGACAACAGAACTGGAGCACTGTGATGACAAGGGCATGGAGCATTGTGATTACAGGAGACATGGAGCATTGTGATGACATTGGCAGGGATCATTGTGATGACAGGGATCATGGAGCATTGTGATGACAAAGACCAAGGAACATTTTGATGACAAGTGTCATTGAGCAATGTGATGACACGGGAATGGAGCATTATGATGACAAATGTTCTGGAGCATTGTGATGACAAGCGCATGGAGCATTGTGATTACAGGGGCCATGGAGCATTGTGATGACAACGGCATGGAGCATTGTGATGACAGTGGTCATTGAGCATTGTGATTACAAAGACCATGAGGCATTGTGATGACAGGGACCTTGGAGCATTGTGATGACAATGGTCATCAAGCATTGTGATGACAGGGGTCATAGAGCATTGTGATGAGAAAGACCATGGAGCATGGTGATGACAGAGGCCATGGAACATTGTGATGACAAGGCCATGTACCATTGTGATGACAAGGGCAGGGAACCTTGTGGTGACCGGGGTCATGGAGCATTTTGATGACAACTTTCATGGAACATTGTGATGACAGGGGTCATGGAGCATTGTGTTGAAAAGGAACATGGAGCAGTGTGATTACAGGGTCCATGGAACATTGTGAATACATAGGCCATGGAACAATGTGATGACAGGGGTCATGTAGCATTGTGATGACAGGGTCATGGAGCATTGGGATTACAGGGCTTATGGGGCACTGTGATGACAGGGGGCATGGAGCATTGTGATGAAAATGGTCCTGGAGCATTATGATGACAGCAGTCACAGAGGATTGGGATGAAAGGTATCATGCAGCATTGTGATGACAACGGTCATGGATCATTTTGATGACAGGGGTCATGGAACATTGTGATAAGAATATTCATAAAGCATTTTGATGACAGGGGTCATGAAGCATTGTGTTGACACGGGCATGGAGCATTGTAATGATAGGATATCTGGAGCATTGTGATGAAAAGGGGATGGAGCATTTTGATGACAGGGTCCAAGGAGCATTGTGCTGACAATGGCCTGGAGCATTGTGATGAAAAGGGTACTGGAGCACTGTGAGGAAAGGAATCATGGATCATTGTGATGACAGGGGTCATGGAGCTTTGTGATGACAAGGGTCATGGAGCATTGTGATGACACGGTCAAGGAACATTGCGATGACAAGAATTATGGAGCATTGTGATGAAAGGACATGGAGCATTGTGATGAAAGGTGACAAGGAGCATTGTGATGATATGGGCAGAGAACTTTGTGATGACAGGGGTCATGGAGCATTGTGATGAAAAGTGTCATCGAACATTGTACTGACAGGGATCATGGAGCTTTTTGGTAAGAGAGGCCTTGGAGATTTGTGGTGGCAGGCGTCATGGGGCATTCTAATGAGAGCGGTCTTGGATCATTGTGATGAAAGGGGTCATGGAGCACTGTGATTACAGGGGCCATGGAGCATTGTGAATACAAAGGCTATGGAGCATTGAGGTGACAGGTTTCATGGAGCATTGTGATGAAAGTGATCATGGATCACTGTGATGACAAGAGTCCTGGAACCTTGTGATGACAAGGTTCATGGAGCATTGTGATGACAAGGACCATGGCGAATTGTTATGACATCTGTCATGGGGCATTGTGATGACAGTGGTCATCTAGAATTGTGATGAAAGGTATAATGGAGCACTGTGATGACAGGGGCCATGGAACATTGTGATGACAAAGGCCATGGAGCATTGTGATGACAAGTGTCATGGGGCATTTTGATGACATTGGCATGGAGCATTATAATGACAAGAGTTCTGGAGCATTTTGATGAAAAGGGCATGGAGCATTGTGATGACAGGGGCCATGGAAAATTGTGATGGTATAAGCCATGGAGCATTGTGATGACAAGTGTCATGGGACATTTTGATGACATTGGCATGGAGCATTATGATGACAAGAGTTCTGGAGCACTTTGATGACAAGGGCATGGAGCATTGTGATCACAGGGCCCATGGGGCATTGTGATGAAAAGAGCCATGGAGCATTGAGATGACAGGCGTCTTGAGGTATGGTGATGACAGTGGTCATGGAGCATTGTGATGAAAGAGATCATGGAGCAATATGATAACAGGGGCCATGGAGCATTGTGATGACAGGTGTATTGGAGCATTGTGATGAAAATAGTAATGGATCATTGTGATGACATGTGTCCTGGAACACTGTGATGACACGGTTCATCGAGTATTGTGATGACAAGGGTCATAGCGAATTGTGATGACAGGTGTCATTGGGCATTGTGATGACATTGATCATCTAGGAATTGTGATGAAAGGTATCATGGAGCACTGTGATGACTGGGGGCATGAAGCATTGTTATGAAAATTGTCCTGGATTATTGTGATGACAGCAGTCATGGAGAATAGTGATGACAGGGATTATGCAGCATTGTGTTGACAAGGCTATGGACTATTGTGATGACAATGGTCATGGAGCAATGTGATGAAAATTTTCATGGAACATCGTGATGAAAAGTGCCTGGGAGCATTGTGACGATAAAGGCCATGGAGCATTGTGATGACAAGTGTCACGGAGCATTGTAATGAAAGCTTTCATTATGCACTGTGATGACAAGGGGGATGGAGTGTTGTGATGAAACTGGTCCTGGCGCATTGTGATAACAAAAGCCATGGAGCATTGTGATGACAGGCATCATGGAGCATGGTGAAGAAAGGGGCCATGGGGAATTGTAATGACAATAGAGAAATGTGATGAAAATGGTCAGCGAGCATAGTGATTAAAGTGGTCATTGAGAATTGTGATGAATAGTGACATAGAGCATTGTGATGACAAAGGTCATGGAGAACTGTGATGACCAGGGTCATGTAGCTTTGTGATGACACGTCCATGGAACATTGTGATGACAAGAATTCTGGAGCATTGTGATGACACGGGCCGTGGAGCATTGTGATGCCACGGTCATGGATCATTGTGATGACAAAATTCTGGAGCATTGTGAGGAAAAAGGCTTGGAGCATTGTGATTATAGAGGACATGGAGCATTGTGATGACATGGGCAGGGAACACTGTGATGACAGTTGTTATGGAGCAATGTGATGACAAGTGTCATGGAGCATTGTGATGAGAGGGGCCTTGGAGAATTGTGATGACAGGCGTCATGAGGCATTGAGATGGCAGTGGTCATGGAGCATTATGATGAAAGGTGTTATGGAGCACTGTGATTACAGGGGCCATGGAGCATTGTGAATACAAAGGCCATGGGGCATTGAGATGACAGTGGTCATGGAGCATTGTGATGAAAGTGGTAATGGATCATTGTGATGACAAGTGTCCTGGGACCCTGTGATGACATGGTTCATGGAGCATTGTGATGCCAATGGTCATGGCGAATTGTGATGACAATGTCATGGGGCATTGTGATGGCACTGGTCATCTAGAAATGTGATTCAAGTTATTATGGAGCACAGTAATGAGAGGGGCCATGGAGCATTGTGATGACAAGTGTCATGGAGCATTGTGATGACAGGTGTCATGGAGCATCGTGATGACAAATGCCATGGAGAATTGTGATGAGAGGTGGCATTGGGCATTGTGATGAAAGGGGTCATGGAGTACTGGGATTACAGGGGGCATGGAGCATTGTGAAAACAAGTGACATGGTGAATAGTGATGACAGGCTTCATATAGCATTGTGATGACAAGTGCCATTTAGCATTTTGATGTCAGGGTTCATCAGGCATTGTGTTGACGGGGGTCATGTGTCACTGTGATGACAAAGGCCATAGAGCATTGTGATCACAGGGGTCATGGAGCATTGTGATGACATGGGCCATGGAGCATTGTGAAGACAAGATTCATGGAGCATTGTGATGACACTGGCATGAAGCATGGTGATGACAACAGAACTGGAGCACTGTGATGACAAGGGCATGGAGCATTGTGATTACAGGAGACATGGAGCATTGTGATGACATTGGCAGGGATCATTGTGATGACAGGGATCATGGAGCATTGTGATGACAAAGACCAAGGAACATTTTGATGACAAGTGTCATTGAGCAATGTGATGACACGGGAATGGAGCATTATGATGACAAATGTTCTGGAGCATTGTGATGACAAGCGCATGGAGCATTGTGATTACAGGGGCCATGGAGCATTGTGATGACAACGGCATGGAGCATTGTGATGACAGTGGTCATTGAGCATTGTGATTACAAAGACCATGAGGCATTGTGATGACAGGGACCTTGGAGCATTGTGATGACAATGGTCATCAAGCATTGTGATGACAGGGGTCATAGAGCATTGTGATGAGAAAGACCATGGAGCATGGTGATGACAGAGGCCATGGAACATTGTGATGACAAGGCCATGTACCATTGTGATGACAAGGGCAGGGAACCTTGTGGTGACCGGGGTCATGGAGCATTTTGATGACAACTTTCATGGAACATTGTGATGACAGGGGTCATGGAGCATTGTGTTGAAAAGGAACATGGAGCAGTGTGATTACAGGGTCCATGGAACATTGTGAATACATAGGCCATGGAACAATGTGATGACAGGGGTCATGTAGCATTGTGATGACAGGGTCATGGAGCATTGGGATTACAGGGCTTATGGGGCACTGTGATGACAGGGGGCATGGAGCATTGTGATGAAAATGGTCCTGGAGCATTATGATGACAGCAGTCACAGAGGATTGGGATGAAAGGTATCATGCAGCATTGTGATGACAACGGTCATGGATCATTTTGATGACAGGGGTCATGGAACATTGTGATAAGAATGTTCATAAAGCATTTTGATGACAGGGGTCATGAAGCATTGTGTTGACACGGGCATGGAGCATTGTAATGATAGGATATCTGGAGCATTGTGATGAAAAGGGGATGGAGCATTTTGATGACAGGGTCCAAGGAGCATTGTGCTGACAATGGCCTGGAGCATTGTGATGAAAAGGGTACTGGAGCACTGTGAGGAAAGGAATCATGGATCATTGTGATGACAGGGGTCATGGAGCTTTGTGATGACAAGGGTCATGGAGCATTGTGATGACACGGTCAAGGAACATTGCGATGACAAGAATTATGGAGCATTGTGATGAAAGGACATGGAGCATTGTGATGAAAGGTGACAAGGAGCATTGTGATGATATGGGCAGAGAAATTTGTGATGACAGGGGTCATGGAGCATTGTGATGAAAAGTGTCATCGAACATTGTACTGACAGGGATCATGGAGCTTTTTGGTAAGAGAGGCCTTGGAGATTTGTGGTGGCAGGCGTCATGGGGCATTCTAATGAGAGCGGTCTTGGATCATTGTGATGAAAGGGGTCATGGAGCACTGTGATTACAGGGGCCATGGAGCATTGTGAATACAAAGGCTATGGAGCATTGAGGTGACAGGTTTCATGGAGCATTGTGATGAAAGTGATCAGGGATCACTGTGATGACAAGAGTCCTGGAACCTTGTGATGACAAGGTTCATGGAGCATTGTGATGACAAGGACCATGGCGAATTGTTATGACATCTGTCATGGGGCATTGTGATGACAGTGGTCATCTAGAATTGTGATGAAAGGTATAATGGAGCACTGTGATGACAGGGGCCATGGAACATTGTGATGACAAAGGCCATGGAGCATTGTGATGACAAGTGTCATGGGGCATTTTGATGACATTGGCATGGAGCATTATAATGACAAGAGTTCTGGAGCATTTTGATGAAAAGGGCATGGAGCATTGTGATGACAGGGGCCATGGAAAATTGTGATGGTATAAGCCATGGAGCATTGTGATGACAAGTGTCATGGGACATTTTGATGACATTGGCATGGAGCATTATGATGACAAGAGTTCTGGAGCACTTTGATGACAAGGGCATGGAGCATTGTGATCACAGGGCCCATGGGGCATTGTGATGAAAAGAGCCATGGAGCATTGAGATGACAGGCGTCTTGAGGTATGGTGATGACAGTGGTCATGGAGCATTGTGATGAAAGAGATCATGGAGCAATATGATAACAGGGGCCATGGAGCATTGTGATGACAGGTGTATTGGAGCATTGTGATGAAAATAGTAATGGATCATTGTGATGACATGTGTCCTGGAACACTGTGATGACACGGTTCATCGAGTATTGTGATGACAAGGGTCATAGCGAATTGTGATGACAGGTGTCATTGGGCATTGTGATGACATTGATCATCTAGGAATTGTGATGAAAGGTATCATGGAGCACTGTGATGACTGGGGGCATGAAGCATTGTTATGAAAATTGTCCTGGATTATTGTGATGACAGCAGTCATGGAGAATTGTGATGACAGGGATTATGCAGCATTGTGTTGACAAGGCTATGGACTATTGTGATGACAATGGTCATGGAGCAATGTGATGAAAGTTTTCATGGAACATCGTGATGAAAAGTGCCTGGGAGCATTGTGACGATAAAGGCCATGGAGCATTGTGATGACAAGTGTCACGGAGCATTGTAATGAAAGCTTTCATTATGCACTGTGATGACAAGGGGGATGGAGTGTTGTGATGAAACTGGTCCTGGCGCATTGTGATAACAAAAGCCATGGAGCATTGTGATGACAGGCATCATGGAGCATGGTGAAGAAAGGGGCCATGGGGAATTGTAATGACAATAGAGAAATGTGATGAAAATGGTCAGCGAGCATAGTGATTAAAGTGGTCATTGAGAATTGTGATGAATAGTGACATAGAGCATTGTGATGACAAAGGTCATGGAGAACTGTGATGACCAGGGTCATGTAGCTTTGTGATGACACGTCCATGGAACATTGTGACGACAAGAATTCTGGAGCATTGTGATGACAAGGGCCGTGGAGCATTGTGATGCCACGGTCATGGATCATTGTGATGACAAAATTCTGGAGCATTGTGAGGAAAAAGGCTTGGAGCATTGTGATTATAGAGGACATGGAGCATTGTGATGACATGGGCAGGGAACACTGTGATGACAGTTGTTATGGAGCAATGTGATGACAAGTGTCATGGAGCATTGTGATGAGAGGGGCCTTGGAGAATTGTGATGACAGGCGTCATGAGGCATTGAGATGGCAGTGGTCATGGAGCATTATGATGAAAGGTGTTATGGAGCACTGTGATTACAGGGGCCATGGAGCATTGTGAATACAAAGGCCATGGGGCATTGAGATGACAGTGGTCATGGAGCATTGTGGTGAAAGTGGTAATGGATCATTGTGATGACAAGTGTCCTGGGACCCTGTGATGACATGGTTCATGGAGCATTGTGAGGCCAATGGTCATGGCGAATTGTGATGACAATGTCATGGGGCATTGTGATGGCACTGGTCATCTAGAAATGTGATTCAAGTTATTATGGAGCACAGTAATGAGAGGGGCCATGGAGCATTGTGATGACAAGTGTCATGGAGCATTGTGATGACAGGTGTCATGGAGCATCGTGATGACAAATGCCATGGAGAATTGTGATGAGAGGTGGCATTGGGCATTGTGATGAAAGGGGTCATGGAGTACTGGGATTACAGGGGGCATGGAGCATTGTGAAAACAAGTGACATGGTGAATAGTGATGACAGGCTTCATATAGCATTGTGATGACAAGTGCCATTTAGCATTTTGATGTCAGGGTTCATCAGGCATTGTGTTGACGGGGGTCACGTGTCATTGTGATGACAAAGGCCATAGAGCATTGTGATCACAGGGGTCATGGAGCATTGTGATGACATGGGCCATGGAGCATTGTGAAGACAAGATTCATGGAGCATTGTGATGACACTGGCATGAAGCATGGTGATGACAACAGAACTGGAGCATTGTGATGACAAGGGCATGGAGCATTGTGGTTACAGGAGACATGGAGCATTGTGATGACATTGGCAGGGATCATTGTGATGACAGGGATCATGGAGCATTGTGATGACAAAGACCAAGGAACATTTTGATGACAAGTGTCATTGAGCAATGTGATGACACGGGAATGGAGCATTATGATGACAAATGTTCTGGAGCATTGTGATGACAAGCGCATGGAGCATTGTGATTACAGGGGCCATGGAGCATTGTGATCACAACGGCATGGAGCATTGTGATGACAGTGGTCATTGAGCATTGTGATTACAAAGACCATGAGGCATTGTGCTGACAGGGACCTTGGAGCATTGTGATGACAATGGTCATCAAGCATTGTGATGACAGGGGTCATAGAGCATTGTGATGAGAAAGACCATGGAGCATGGTGATGACAGAGGCCATGGAACATTGTGATGACAAGGCCATGTACCATTGTGATGACAAGGGCAGGGAACCTTGTGGTGACCGGGGTCATGGAGCATTTTGATGACAACTTTCATGGAACATTGTGATGACAGGGGTCATGGAGCATTGTGTTGAAAAGGAACATGGAGCAGTGTGATTACAGGGTCCATGGAACATTGTGAATACATAGGCCATGGAACAATGTGATGACAGGGGTCATGTAGCATTGTGATGACAGGGTCATGGAGCATTGGGATTACAGGGCTTATGGGACACTGTGATGACAGGGGGCATGGAGCATTGTGATGAAAATGGTCCTGGAGCATTATGATGACAGCAGTCACAGAGGATTGGGATGAAAGGTATCATGCAGCATTGTGATGACAACGGTCATGGATCATTTTGATGACAGGGGTCATGGAACATTGTGATAAGAATATTCATAAAGCATTTTGATGACAGGGGTCATGAAGCATTGTGTTGACACGGGCATGGAGCATTGTAATGATAGGATATCTGGAGCATTGTGATGAAAAGGGGATGGAGCATTTTGATGACAGGGTCCAAGGAGCATTGTGCTGACAATGGCATGGAGCATTGTGATGAAAAGGGTACTGGAGCACTGTGAGGAAAGGAATCATGGATCATTGTGATGACAGGGGTCATGGAGCTTTGTGATGACAAGGGTCATGGAGCATTGTGATGACACGGTCAAGGAACATTGCGATGACAAGAATTATGGAGCATTGTGATGAAAGGACATGGAGCATTGTGATGAAAGGTGACAAGGAGCATTGTGATGATATGGGCAGAGAACTTTGTGATGACAGGGGTCATGGAGCATTGTGATGAAAAGTGTCATCGAACATTGTACTGACAGGGATCATGGAGCTTTTTGGTAAGAGAGGCCTTGGAGATTTGTGGTGGCAGGCGTTATGGGGCATTCTAATGAGAGCGGTCTTGGATCATTGTGATGAAAGGGGTCATGGAGCACTGTGATTACAGGGGCCATGGAGCATTGTGAATACAAAGGCTATGGAGCATTGAGGTGACAGGTTTCATGGAGCATTGTGATGAAAGTGATCATGGATCATTGTGATGACAAGAGTCCTGGAACCTTGTGATGACAAGGTTCATGGAGCATTGTGATGACAAGGACCATGGCGAATTGTTATGACATCTGTCATGGGGCATTGTGATGACAGTGGTCATCTAGAATTGTGATGAAAGGTATAATGGAGCACTGTGATGACAGGGGCCATGGAACATTGTGATGACAAAGGCCATGGAGCATTGTGATGACAAGTGTCATGGGGCATTTTGATGACATTGGCATGGAGCATTATAATGACAAGAGTTCTGGAGCATTTTGATGAAAAGGGCATGGAGCATTGTGATGACAGGGGCCATGGAAAATTGTGATGGTATAAGCCATGGAGCATTGTGATGACAAGTGTCATGGGACATTTTGATGACATTGGCATGGAGCATTATGATGACAAGAGTTCTGGAGCACTTTGATGACAAGGGCATGGAGCATTGTGATCACAGGACCCATGGGGCATTGTGATGAAAAGAGCCATGGAGCATTGAGATGACAGGCGTCTTGAGGTATGGTGATGACAGTGGTCATGGAGCATTGTGATGAAAGAGATCATGGAGCAATATGATAACAGGGGCCATGGAGCATTGTGATGACAGGTGTATTGGAGCATTGTGATGAAAATAGTAATGGATCATTGTGATGACATGTGTCCTGGAACACTGTGATGACACGGTTCATCGAGCATTGTGATGACAAGGGTCATAGCGAATTGTGATGACAGGTGTCATTGGGCATTGTGATGACATTGATCATCTAGGAATTGTGATGAAAGGTATCATGGAGCACTGTGATGACTGGGGGCATGAAGCATTGTTATGAAAATTGTCCTGGATTATTGTGATGACAGCAGTCATGGAGAATTGTGATGACAGGGATTATGCAGCATTGTGTTGACAAGGCTATGGACTATTGTGATGACAATGGTCATGGAGCAATGTGATGAAAGTTTTCATGGAACATCGTGATGAAAAGTGCCTGGGAGCATTGTGACGATAAAGGCCATGGAGCATTGTGATGACAAGTGTCACGGAGCATTGTAATGAAAGCTTTCATTATGCACTGTGATGACAAGGGGGACGGAGTGTTGTGATGAAACTGGTCCTGGCGCATTGTGATAACAAAAGCCATGGAGCATTGTGATGACAAGCATCATGGAGCATGGTGAAGAAAGGGGCCATGGGGAATTGTAATGACAATAGAGAAATGTGATGAAAATGGTCAGCGAGCATAGTGATTAAAGTGGTCATTGAGAATTGTGATGAATAGTGACATTGATCATTGTGATGACAAAGGTCATGGAGAACTGTGATGATCAGGGTCATGTAGCTTTGTGATGACACGTCCATGGAACATTGTGATGACAAGAATTCTGGAGCATTGTGATGACACGGGCCGTGGAGCATTGTGATGCCACGGTCATGGATCATTGTGATGACAAAATTCTGGAGCATTGTGAGGAAAAAGGCTTGGAGCATTGTGATTATAGAGGACATGGAGCATTGTGATGACATGGGCAGGGAACACTGTGATGACAGTTGTTATGGAGCAATGTGATGACAAGTGTCATGGAGCATTGTGATGAGAGGGGCCTTGGAGAATTGTGATGACAGGCGTCATGAGGCATTGAGATGGCAGTGGTCATGGAGCATTATGATGAAAGGTGTTATGGAGCACTGTGATTACAGGGGCCATGGAGCATTGTGAATACAAAGGCCATGGGGCATTGAGATGACAGTGGTCATGGAGCATTGTGATGAAAGTGGTAATGGATCATTGTGATGACAAGTGTCCTGGGACCCTGTGATGACATGGTTCATGGAGCATTGTGATGACAATGGTCATGGCGAATTGTGATGACAATGTCATGGGGCATTGTGATGGCACTGGTCATCTAGAAATGTGATTCAAGTTATTATGGAGCACAGTAATGAGAGGGGCCATGGAGCATTGTGATGACAAGTGTCATGGAGCATTGTGATGACAGGTGTCATGGAGCATCGTGATGACAAATGCCATGGAGAATTGTGATGAGAGGTGGCATTGGGCATTGTGATGAAAGGGGTCATGGAGTACTGGGATTACAGGGGGCATGGAGCATTGTGAAAACAAGTGACATGGTGAATAGTGATGACAGGCTTCATATAGCATTGTGATGACAAGTGCCATTTAGCATTTTGATGTCAGGGTTCATCAGGCATTGTGTTGACGGGGGTCATGTGTCACTGTGATGACAAAGGCCATAGAGCATTGTGATCACAGGGGTCATGGAGCATTGTGATGACATGGGCCATGGAGCATTGTGAAGACAAGATTCATGGAGCATTGTGATGACACTGGCATGAAGCATGGTGATGACAACAGAACTGGGGCACTGTGATGACAAGGGCATGGAGCATTGTGATTACAGGAGACATGGAGCATTGTGATGACATTGGCAGGGATCATTGTGATGACAGGGATCATGGAGCATTGTGATGACAAAGACCAAGGAACATTTTGATGACAAGTGTCATTGAGCAATGTGATGACACGGGAATGGAGCATTATGATGACAAATGTTCTGGAGCATTGTGATGACAAGCGCATGGAGCATTGTGATTACAGGGGCCATGGAGCATTGTGATGACAACGGCATGGAGCATTGTGATGACAGTGGTCATTGAGCATTGTGATTACAAAGACCATGAGGCATTGTGATGACAGGGACCTTGGAGCATTGTGATGACAATGGTCATCAAGCATTGTGATGACAGGGGTCATAGAGCATTGTGATGAGAAAGACCATGGAGCATGGTGATGACAGAGGCCATGGAACATTGTGATGACAAGGCCATGTACCATTGTGATGACAAGGGCAGGGAACCTTGTGGTGACCGGGGTCATGGAGCATTTTGATGACAACTTTCATGGAACATTGTGATGACAGGGGTCATGGAGCATTGTGTTGAAAAGGAACATGGAGCAGTGTGATTACAGGGTCCATGGAACATTGTGAATACATAGGCCATGGAACAATGTGATGACAGGGGTCATGTAGCATTGTGATGACAGGGTCATGGAGCATTGGGATTACAGGGCTTATGGGGCACTGTGATGACAGGGGGCATGGAGCATTGTGATGAAAATGGTCCTGGAGCATTATGATGACAGCAGTCACAGAGGATTGGGATGAAAGGTATCATGCAGCATTGTGATGACAACGGTCATGGATCATTTTGATGACAGGGGTCATGGAACATTGTGATAAGAATGTTCATAAAGCATTTTGATGACAGGGGTCATGAAGCATTGTGTTGACACGGGCATGGAGCATTGTAATGATAGGATATCTGGAGCATTGTGATGAAAAGGGGATGGAGCATTTTGATGACAGGGTCCAAGGAGCATTGTGCTGACAATGGCCTGGAGCATTGTGATGAAAAGGGTACTGGAGCACTGTGAGGAAAGGAATCATGGATCATTGTGATGACAGGGGTCATGGAGCTTTGTGATGACAAGGGTCATGGAGCATTGTGATGACACGGTCAAGGAACATTGCGATGACAAGAATTATGGAGCATTGTGATGAAAGGACATGGAGCATTGTGATGAAAGGTGACAAGGAGCATTGTGATGATATGGGCAGAGAAATTTGTGATGACAGGGGTCATGGAGCATTGTGATGAAAAGTGTCATCGAACATTGTACTGACAGGGATCATGGAGCTTTTTGGTAAGAGAGGCCTTGGAGATTTGTGGTGGCAGGCGTCATGGGGCATTCTAATGAGAGCGGTCTTGGATCATTGTGATGAAAGGGGTCATGGAGCACTGTGATTACAGGGGCCATGGAGCATTGTGAATACAAAGGCTATGGAGCATTGAGGTGACAGGTTTCATGGAGCATTGTGATGAAAGTGATCAGGGATCACTGTGATGACAAGAGTCCTGGAACCTTGTGATGACAAGGTTCATGGAGCATTGTGATGACAAGGACCATGGCGAATTGTTATGACATCTGTCATGGGGCATTGTGATGACAGTGGTCATCTAGAATTGTGATGAAAGGTATAATGGAGCACTGTGATGACAGGGGCCATGGAACATTGTGATGACAAAGGCCATGGAGCATTGTGATGACAAGTGTCATGGGGCATTTTGATGACATTGGCATGGAGCATTATAATGACAAGAGTTCTGGAGCATTTTGATGAAAAGGGCATGGAGCATTGTGATGACAGGGGCCATGGAAAATTGTGATGGTATAAGCCATGGAGCATTGTGATGACAAGTGTCATGGGACATTTTGATGACATTGGCATGGAGCATTATGATGACAAGAGTTCTGGAGCACTTTGATGACAAGGGCATGGAGCATTGTGATCACAGGGCCCATGGGGCATTGTGATGAAAAGAGCCATGGAGCATTGAGATGACAGGCGTCTTGAGGTATGGTGATGACAGTGGTCATGGAGCATTGTGATGAAAGAGATCATGGAGCAATATGATAACAGGGGCCATGGAGCATTGTGATGACAGGTGTATTGGAGCATTGTGATGAAAATAGTAATGGATCATTGTGATGACATGTGTCCTGGAACACTGTGATGACACGGTTCATCGAGTATTGTGATGACAAGGGTCATAGCGAATTGTGATGACAGGTGTCATTGGGCATTGTGATGACATTGATCATCTAGGAATTGTGATGAAAGGTATCATGGAGCACTGTGATGACTGGGGGCATGAAGCATTGTTATGAAAATTGTCCTGGATTATTGTGATGACAGCAGTCATGGAGAATTGTGATGACAGGGATTATGCAGCATTGTGTTGACAAGGCTATGGACTATTGTGATGACAATGGTCATGGAGCAATGTGATGAAAGTTTTCATGGAACATCGTGATGAAAAGTGCCTGGGAGCATTGTGACGATAAAGGCCATGGAGCATTGTGATGACAAGTGTCACGGAGCATTGTAATGAAAGCTTTCATTATGCACTGTGATGACAAGGGGGATGGAGTGTTGTGATGAAACTGGTCCTGGCGCATTGTGATAACAAAAGCCATGGAGCATTGTGATGACAGGCATCATGGAGCATGGTGAAGAAAGGGGCCATGGGGAATTGTAATGACAATAGAGAAATGTGATGAAAATGGTCAGCGAGCATAGTGATTAAAGTGGTCATTGAGAATTGTGATGAATAGTGACATAGAGCATTGTGATGACAAAGGTCATGGAGAACTGTGATGACCAGGGTCATGTAGCTTTGTGATGACACGTCCATGGAACATTGTGATGACAAGAATTCTGGAGCATTGTGATGACAAGGGCCGTGGAGCATTGTGATGCCACGGTCATGGATCATTGTGATGACAAAATTCTGGAGCATTGTGAGGAAAAAGGCTTGGAGCATTGTGATTATAGAGGACATGGAGCATTGTGATGACATGGGCAGGGAACACTGTGATGACAGTTGTTATGGAGCAATGTGATGACAAGTGTCATGGAGCATTGTGATGAGAGGGGCCTTGGAGAATTGTGATGACAGGCGTCATGAGGCATTGAGATGGCAGTGGTCATGGAGCATTATGATGAAAGGTGTTATGGAGCACTGTGATTACAGGGGCCATGGAGCATTGTGAATACAAAGGCCATGGGGCATTGAGATGACAGTGGTCATGGAGCATTGTGGTGAAAGTGGTAATGGATCATTGTGATGACAAGTGTCCTGGGACCCTGTGATGACATGGTTCATGGAGCATTGTGAGGCCAATGGTCATGGCGAATTGTGATGACAATGTCATGGGGCATTGTGATGGCACTGGTCATCTAGAAATGTGATTCAAGTTATTATGGAGCACAGTAATGAGAGGGGCCATGGAGCATTGTGATGACAAGTGTCATGGAGCATTGTGATGACAGGTGTCATGGAGCATCGTGATGACAAATGCCATGGAGAATTGTGATGAGAGGTGGCATTGGGCATTGTGATGAAAGGGGTCATGGAGTACTGGGATTACAGGGGGCATGGAGCATTGTGAAAACAAGTGACATGGTGAATAGTGATGACAGGCTTCATATAGCATTGTGATGACAAGTGCCATTTAGCATTTTGATGTCAGGGTTCATCAGGCATTGTGTTGACGGGGGTCACGTGTCATTGTGATGACAAAGGCCATAGAGCATTGTGATCACAGGGGTCATGGAGCATTGTGATGACATGGGCCATGGAGCATTGTGAAGACAAGATTCATGGAGCATTGTGATGACACTGGCATGAAGCATGGTGATGACAACAGAACTGGAGCATTGTGATGACAAGGGCATGGAGCATTGTGGTTACAGGAGACATGGAGCATTGTGATGACATTGGCAGGGATCATTGTGATGACAGGGATCATGGAGCATTGTGATGACAAAGACCAAGGAACATTTTGATGACAAGTGTCATTGAGCAATGTGATGACACGGGAATGGAGCATTATGATGACAAATGTTCTGGAGCATTGTGATGACAAGCGCATGGAGCATTGTGATTACAGGGGCCATGGAGCATTGTGATCACAACGGCATGGAGCATTGTGATGACAGTGGTCATTGAGCATTGTGATTACAAAGACCATGAGGCATTGTGCTGACAGGGACCTTGGAGCATTGTGATGACAATGGTCATCAAGCATTGTGATGACAGGGGTCATAGAGCATTGTGATGAGAAAGACCATGGAGCATGGTGATGACAGAGGCCATGGAACATTGTGATGACAAGGCCATGTACCATTGTGATGACAAGGGCAGGGAACCTTGTGGTGACCGGGGTCATGGAGCATTTTGATGACAACTTTCATGGAACATTGTGATGACAGGGGTCATGGAGCATTGTGTTGAAAAGGAACATGGAGCAGTGTGATTACAGGGTCCATGGAACATTGTGAATACATAGGCCATGGAACAATGTGATGACAGGGGTCATGTAGCATTGTGATGACAGGGTCATGGAGCATTGGGATTACAGGGCTTATGGGACACTGTGATGACAGGGGGCATGGAGCATTGTGATGAAAATGGTCCTGGAGCATTATGATGACAGCAGTCACAGAGGATTGGGATGAAAGGTATCATGCAGCATTGTGATGACAACGGTCATGGATCATTTTGATGACAGGGGTCATGGAACATTGTGATAAGAATATTCATAAAGCATTTTGATGACAGGGGTCATGAAGCATTGTGTTGACACGGGCATGGAGCATTGTAATGATAGGATATCTGGAGCATTGTGATGAAAAGGGGATGGAGCATTTTGATGACAGGGTCCAAGGAGCATTGTGCTGACAATGGCATGGAGCATTGTGATGAAAAGGGTACTGGAGCACTGTGAGGAAAGGAATCATGGATCATTGTGATGACAGGGGTCATGGAGCTTTGTGATGACAAGGGTCATGGAGCATTGTGATGACACGGTCAAGGAACATTGCGATGACAAGAATTATGGAGCATTGTGATGAAAGGACATGGAGCATTGTGATGAAAGGTGACAAGGAGCATTGTGATGATATGGGCAGAGAACTTTGTGATGACAGGGGTCATGGAGCATTGTGATGAAAAGTGTCATCGAACATTGTACTGACAGGGATCATGGAGCTTTTTGGTAAGAGAGGCCTTGGAGATTTGTGGTGGCAGGCGTTATGGGGCATTCTAATGAGAGCGGTCTTGGATCATTGTGATGAAAGGGGTCATGGAGCACTGTGATTACAGGGGCCATGGAGCATTGTGAATACAAAGGCTATGGAGCATTGAGGTGACAGGTTTCATGGAGCATTGTGATGAAAGTGATCATGGATCATTGTGATGACAAGAGTCCTGGAACCTTGTGATGACAAGGTTCATGGAGCATTGTGATGACAAGGACCATGGCGAATTGTTATGACATCTGTCATGGGGCATTGTGATGACAGTGGTCATCTAGAATTGTGATGAAAGGTATAATGGAGCACTGTGATGACAGGGGCCATGGAACATTGTGATGACAAAGGCCATGGAGCATTGTGATGACAAGTGTCATGGGGCATTTTGATGACATTGGCATGGAGCATTATAATGACAAGAGTTCTGGAGCATTTTGATGAAAAGGGCATGGAGCATTGTGATGACAGGGGCCATGGAAAATTGTGATGGTATAAGCCATGGAGCATTGTGATGACAAGTGTCATGGGACATTTTGATGACATTGGCATGGAGCATTATGATGACAAGAGTTCTGGAGCACTTTGATGACAAGGGCATGGAGCATTGTGATCACAGGACCCATGGGGCATTGTGATGAAAAGAGCCATGGAGCATTGAGATGACAGGCGTCTTGAGGTATGGTGATGACAGTGGTCATGGAGCATTGTGATGAAAGAGATCATGGAGCAATATGATAACAGGGGCCATGGAGCATTGTGATGACAGGTGTATTGGAGCATTGTGATGAAAATAGTAATGGATCATTGTGATGACATGTGTCCTGGAACACTGTGATGACACGGTTCATCGAGCATTGTGATGACAAGGGTCATAGCGAATTGTGATGACAGGTGTCATTGGGCATTGTGATGACATTGATCATCTAGGAATTGTGATGAAAGGTATCATGGAGCACTGTGATGACTGGGGGCATGAAGCATTGTTATGAAAATTGTCCTGGATTATTGTGATGACAGCAGTCATGGAGAATTGTGATGACAGGGATTATGCAGCATTGTGTTGACAAGGCTATGGACTATTGTGATGACAATGGTCATGGAGCAATGTGATGAAAGTTTTCATGGAACATCGTGATGAAAAGTGCCTGGGAGCATTGTGACGATAAAGGCCATGGAGCATTGTGATGACAAGTGTCACGGAGCATTGTAATGAAAGCTTTCATTATGCACTGTGATGACAAGGGGGACGGAGTGTTGTGATGAAACTGGTCCTGGCGCATTGTGATAACAAAAGCCATGGAGCATTGTGATGACAAGCATCATGGAGCATGGTGAAGAAAGGGGCCATGGGGAATTGTAATGACAATAGAGAAATGTGATGAAAATGGTCAGCGAGCATAGTGATTAAAGTGGTCATTGAGAATTGTGATGAATAGTGACATTGATCATTGTGATGACAAAGGTCATGGAGAACTGTGATGATCAGGGTCATGTAGCTTTGTGATGACACGTCCATGGAACATTGTGATGACAAGAATTCTGGAGCATTGTGATGACACGGGCCGTGGAGCATTGTGATGCCACGGTCATGGATCATTGTGATGACAAAATTCTGGAGCATTGTGAGGAAAAAGGCTTGGAGCATTGTGATTATAGAGGACATGGAGCATTGTGATGACATGGGCAGGGAACACTGTGATGACAGTTGTTATGGAGCAATGTGATGACAAGTGTCATGGAGCATTGTGATGAGAGGGGCCTTGGAGAATTGTGATGACAGGCGTCATGAGGCATTGAGATGGCAGTGGTCATGGAGCATTATGATGAAAGGTGTTATGGAGCACTGTGATTACAGGGGCCATGGAGCATTGTGAATACAAAGGCCATGGGGCATTGAGATGACAGTGGTAATGGATCATTGTGATGACAAGTGTCCTGGGACCCTGTGATGACATGGTTCATGGAGCATTGTGATGACAATGGTCATGGCGAATTGTGATGACAATGTCATGGAGCATTGTGATGACAGGTGTCATGGAGCATCGTGATGACAAATGCCATGGAGAATTGTGATGAGAGGTGGCATTGGGCATTGTGATGAAAGGGGTCATGGAGTACTGGGATTACAGGGGGCATGGAGCATTGTGAAAACAATTGACATGGTGAATAGTGATGACAGGCTTCATATAGCATTGTGATGACAAGTGCCATTTAGCATTTTGATGTCAGGGTTCATCAGGCATTGTGTTAACGGGGGTCACGTGTCATTGTGATGACAAAGGCCATAGAGCATTGTGATCACAGGGGTCATGGAGCATTGTGACGACATGGGCCATGGAGCATTGTGAAGACAAGATTCATGGAGCATTGTGATGACACTGGCATGAAGCATGGTGATGACAACAGAACTGGAGCATTTTGATGACAAGGGCATGGAGCATTGTGGTTACAGGAGACATGGAGCATTGTGATGACATTGGCAGGGATCATTGTGATGACAGGGATCATGGAGCATTGTGATGACAAAGACCAAGGAACATTTTGATGACAAGTGTCATTGAGCAATGTGATGACACGGGAATGGAACATTATGATGACAAATGTTCTGGAGCATTGTGATGACAAGCGCATGGAGCATTGTGATTAAAGGGGCCATAGAGCATTGTGATGACAACGGCATGGAGCATTCTGATGACAGTGGTCATTGATCATTGTGATTACAAAGACCATGAGGCATTGTGCTGACAGGGACCTTGGAGCATTGTGATGACAATGGTCATCAAGCATTGTGATGTCAGGGGTCATAGAGCATTGTGATGAGAAAGACCATGGAGCATGGTGATGACAGAGGCCATGGAACATTGTGATGACAAGGCCATGTACCATTGTGATGACAAGGGCAGGGAACCTTGTGGTGACCGGGGTCATGGAGCATTTTGATGACAACTTTCATGGAACATTGTGATGACAGGAGTCATGGAGCATTGTGTTGAAAAGGAACATGGAGCAGTGTGATTACAGGGTCCATGGAACATTGTGAATACATAGGCCATGGAACAATGTGATGACAGGGGTCATGTAGCATTGTGATGACAGGGTCATGGAGCATTGGGATTACAGGGCTTATGGGGCACTGTGATGACAGGGTGCATGGAGCATTGTGATGAAAATGGTCCTGGAGCATTATGATGACAGCAGTCACAGAGGATTGGGATGAAAGGTATCATGCAGCATTGTGATGACAACGGTCATGGATCATTTTGATGACAGGGGTCATGGAACATTGTGATAAGAATGTTCATAAAGCATTTTGATGACAGGGGTCATGAAGCATTGTGTTGACACGGGCATGGAGCATTGTAATGATAGGATATCTGGAGCATTGTGATGAAAAGGGGATGGAGCATTTTGATGACAGGGTCCAAGGAGCATTGTGCTGACAATGGCATGGAGCATTGTGATGAAAATGGTACTGGAGCACTGTGAGGAAAGGAATCATGGATCATTGTGATGACAGGGGTCATGGAGCTTTTTGATGACAAGGGTCATGGAGCATTGTGATGACACGGTCAAGGAACATTGTGATGACAAGAATTAGGGAGCATTGTGATGAAAGCACATGGAGCATTGTGATGAAAGGTGACAAGGAGCATTGTGATGATATGGGCAGAGAACTTTGTGATGACAGGGGTAATGGAGCATTGTGATGAAAAGTGTCATCGAACATTGTACTGAGAGGGATCATGGAGCTTTTTGGTAAGAGAGGCCTTGGAGATTTGTGCTGGCAGGCGTCATGGGGCATTGTAATGACAGCGGTCTTGGATCATTGTGATGAAAGTGGTCATGGAGCACTGTGATTAGAGGGGCCATGGAGCATTGTGAATACAAAGGCTAGGGAACATTGAGGTGACAGGTTTCATGGAGCATTGTGATGAAAGTGATCATGGATCATTGTGATGACAAGAGTCCTGGAACCTTGTGATGACAAGGTTCATGGAGCATTGTGATGACAAGGACGATGGCGAATTGTTATGACATCTGTCATGGGGCATTGTGATGACAGTGGTCATCTAGAACTGTGATGAAAGGTATAATGCAGCACTGTGATGGCAGGGGCCATGGAACATTGTGATGACTGAGGCCATGGAGTATTGTGATGACAAGTGTCATGGGGCATTTTGATGACATTGGCATGGAGCATTATAATGACAAGAGTTCTGGAGCATTTTGATGAAAAGGGCATGGAGCATTGTGATGACAGGGGCCATGGAAAATTGTGATGGTATAAGCCATGGAGCATTGTGATGACAAGTGTCATGGGACATTTTGATGACATTGGCATGGAGCATTATGATGACAAGAGTTCTGGAGCACTTTGATGACAAGGGCATGGAGCATTGTGATCACAGGGCCCATGGGGCATTGTGATGAAAAGAGCCATGGAGCATTGAGATGACAGGCGTCTTGAGGTATGGTGATGACAGTGGTCATGGAGCATTGTGATGAAAGAGATCATGGAGCAATATGATAACAGGGGCCATGGAGCATTGTGATGACAGGTGTATTGGAGCATTATGATGAAAATAGTAATGGATCATTGTGATGACATGTGTCATGGAACACTGTGATGACACGGTTCATCGAGTATTGTGATGACAAGGGTCATAGCGAATTGTGATGACAGGTGTCATTGGGCATTGTGATGACATTGATCATCTAGGAATTGTGATGAAAGGTATCATGGAGCACTGTGATGACTGGGGGCATGAAGCATTGTTATGAAAATTGTCCTGGATTATTGTGATGACAGCAGTCATGGAGAATTGTGATGACAGGGATTATGCAGCATTGTGTTGACAAGGCTATGGACTATTGTGATGACAATGGTCATGGAGCAACGTGATGAAAGTTTTCATGGAACATCGTGATGAAAAGTGCCTGGGAGCATTGTGACGATAAAGGCCATGGAGCATTGTGATGGCAAGTGTCACGGAGCATTGTAATGAAAGCTTTCATTATGCACTGTGATGACAAGGGGGATGGAGTATTGTGATGAAACTGGTCCTGGCGCATTGTGATAACAAAAGCCATGGAGCATTGTGATGACAGGCATCATGGAGCATGGTGAAGAAAGGGGCCATGGGGAATTGTAATGACAATAGAGAAATGTGATGAAAATGGTCAGCGAGCATAGTGATTAAAGTGGTCATTGAGAATTGTGATGAATAGTGACATAGAGCATTGTGATGACAAAGGTCATGGAGAACTGTGATGACCAGGGTCATGTAGCTTTGTGATGACACGTCCATGGAACATTGTGATGACAAGAATTCTGGAGCATTGTGATGACAAGGGCCGTGGAGCATTGTGATGCCACGGTCATGGATCATTGTGATGACAAAATTCTGGAGCATTGTGAGGAAAAAGGCTTGGAGCATTGTGATTATAGAGGACATGGAGCATTGTGATGACATGGGCAGGGAACACTGTGATGACAGTTGTTATGGAGCAATGTGATGACAAGTGTCATGGAGCATTGTGATGAGAGGGGCCTTGGAGAATTGTGATGACAGGCGTCATGAGGCATTGAGATGGCAGTGGTCATGGAGCATTATGATGAAAGGTGTTATGGAGCACTGTGATTACAGGGGCCATGGAGCATTGTGAATACAAAGGCCATGGGGCATTGAGATGACAGTGGTCATGGAGCATTGTGATGAAAGTGGTAATGGATCATTGTGATGACAAGTGTCCTGGGACCCTGTGATGACATGGTTCATGGAGCATTGTGATGACAATGGTCATGGCGAATTGTGATGACAATGTCATGGGGCATTGTGATGGCACTGGTCATCTAGAAATGTGATTCAAGTTATTATGGAGCACAGTAATGAGAGGGGCCATGGAGCATTGTGATGACAAGTGTCATGGAGCATTGTGATGACAGGTGTCATGGAGCATCGTGATGACAAATGCCATGGAGAATTGTGATGAGAGGTGGCATTGGGCATTGTGATGAAAGGGGTCATGGAGTACTGGGATTACAGGGGGCATGGAGCCTTGTGAAAACAAGTGACATGGTGAATAGTGATGACAGGCTTCATATAGCATTGTGATGACAAGTGCCATTTAGCATTTTGATGTCAGGGTTCATCAGGCATTGTGTTGACGGGGGTCACGTGTCATTGTGATGACAAAGGCCATAGAGCATTGTGATCACAGGGGTCATGGAGCATTGTGATGACATGGGCCATGGAGCATTGTGAAGACAAGATTCATGGAGCATTGTGATGACACTGGCATGAAGCATGGTGATGACAACAGAACTGGAGCATTGTGATGACAAGGGCATGGAGCATTGTGATTACAGGAGACATGGAGCATTGTGATGACATTGGCAGGGATCATTGTGATGACAGGGATCATGGAGCATTGTGATGACAAAGACCAAGGAACATTTTGATGACAAGTGTCATTGAGCAATGTGATGACACGGGAATGGAGCATTATGATGACAAATGTTCTGGAGCATTGTGATGACAAGCGCATGGAGCATTGTGATTACAGGGGCCATGGAGCATTGTGATGACAACGGCATGGAGCATTGTGATGACAGTGGTCATTGAGCATTGTGATTACAAAGACCATGAGGCATTGTGATGACAGGGACCTTGGAGCATTGTGATGACAATGGTCATCAAGCATTGTGATGACAGGGGTCATAGAGCATTGTGATGAGAAAGACCATGGAGCATGGTGATGACAGAGGCCATGGAACATTGTGATGACAAGGCCATGTACCATTGTGATGACAAGGGCAGGGAACCTTGTGGTGACCAGGGTCATGGAGCATTTTGATGACAACTTTCATGGAACATTGTGATGACAGGGGTCATGGAGCATTGTGTTGAAAAGGAACATGGAGCAGTGTGATTACAGGGTCCATGGAACATTGTGAATACATAGGCCATGGAACAATGTGATGACAGGGGTCATGTAGCATTGTGATGACAGGGTCATGGAGCATTGGGATTACAGGGCTTATGGGGCACTGTGATGACAGGGGGCATGGAGCATTGTGATGAAAATGGTCCTGGAGCATTATGATGACAGCAGTCACAGAGGATTGGGATGAAAGGTATCATGCAGCATTGTGATGACAACGGTCATGGATCATTTTGATGACAGGGGTCATGGAACATTGTGATAAGAATATTCATAAAGCATTTTGATGACAGGGGTCATGAAGCATTGTGTTGACACGGGCATGGAGCATTGTAATGATAGGATATCTGGAGCATTGTGATGAAAAGGGGATGGAGCATTTTGATGACAGGGTCCAAGGAGCATTGTGCTGACAATGGCATGGAGCATTGTGATGAAAAGGGTACTGGAGCACTGTGAGGAAAGGAATCATGGATCATTGTGATGACAGGGGTCATGGAGCTTTGTGATGACAAGGGTCATGGAGCATTGTGATGACACGGTCAAGGAACATTGCGATGACAAGAATTATGGAGCATTGTGATGAAAGGACATGGAGCATTGTGATGAAAGGTGACAAGGAGCATTGTGATGATATGGGCAGAGAACTTTGTGATGACAGGGGTCATGGAGCATTGTGATGAAAAGTGTCATCGAACATTGTACTGACAGGGATCATGGAGCTTTTTGGTAAGAGAGGCCTTGGAGATTTGTGGTGGCAGGCGTCATGGGGCATTCTAATGAGAGCGGTCTTGGATCATTGTGATGAAAGGGGTCATGGAGCACTGTGATTACAGGGGCCATGGAGCATTGTGAATACAAAGGCTATGGAGCATTGAGGTGACAGGTTTCATGGAGCATTGTGATGAAAGTGATCATGGATCATTGTGATGACAAGAGTCCTGGAACCTTGTGATGACAAGGTTCATGGAGCATTGTGATGACAAGGACCATGGCGAATTGTTATGACATCTGTCATGGGGCATTGTGATGACAGTGGTCATCTAGAATTGTGATGAAAGGTATAATGGAGCACTGTGATGACAGGGGCCATGGAACATTGTGATGACAAAGGCCATGGAGCATTGTGATGACAAGTGTCATGGGGCATTTTGATGACATTGGCATGGAGCATTATAATGACAAGAGTTCTGGAGCATTTTGATGAAAAGGGCATGGAGCATTGTGATGACAGGGGCCATGGAAAATTGTGATGGTATAAGCCATGGAGCATTGTGATGACAAGTGTCATGGGACATTTTGATGACATTGGCATGGAGCATTATGATGACAAGAGTTCTGGAGCACTTTGATGACAAGGGCATGGAGCATTGTGATCACAGGGCCCATGGGGCATTGTGATGAAAAGAGCCATGGAGCATTGAGATGACAGGCGTCTTGAGGTATGGTGATGACAGTGGTCATGGAGCATTGTGATGAAAGAGATCATGGAGCAATATGATAACAGGGGCCATGGAGCATTGTGATGACAGGTGTATTGGAGCATTGTGATGAAAATAGTAATGGATCATTGTGATGACATGTGTCCTGGAACACTGTGATGACACGGTTCATCGAGTATTGTGATGACAAGGGTCATAGCGAATTGTGATGACAGGTGTCATTGGGCATTGTGATGACATTGATCATCTAGGAATTGTGATGAAAGGTATCATGGAGCACTGTGATGACTGGGGGCATGAAGCATTGTTATGAAAATTGTCCTGGATTATTGTGATGACAGCAGTCATGGAGAATAGTGATGACAGGGATTATGCAGCATTGTGTTGACAAGGCTATGGACTATTGTGATGACAATGGTCATGGAGCAATGTGATGAAAATTTTCATGGAACATCGTGATGAAAAGTGCCTGGGAGCATTGTGACGATAAAGGCCATGGAGCATTGTGATGACAAGTGTCACGGAGCATTGTAATGAAAGCTTTCATTATGCACTGTGATGACAAGGGGGACGGAGTGTTGTGATGAAACTGGTCCTGGCGCATTGTGATAACAAAAGCCATGGAGCATTGTGATGACAAGCATCATGGAGCATGGTGAAGAAAGGGGCCATGGGGAATTGTAATGACAATAGAGAAATGTGATGAAAATGGTCAGCGAGCATAGTGATTAAAGTGGTCATTGAGAATTGTGATGAATAGTGACATTGATCATTGTGATGACAAAGGTCATGGAGAACTGTGATGATCAGGGTCATGTAGCTTTGTGATGACACGTCCATGGAACATTGTGATGACAAGAATTCTGGAGCATTGTGATGACACGGGCCGTGGAGCATTGTGATGCCACGGTCATGGATCATTGTGATGACAAAATTCTGGAGCATTGTGAGGAAAAAGGCTTGGAGCATTGTGATTATAGAGGACATGGAGCATTGTGATGACATGGGCAGGGAACACTGTGATGACAGTTGTTATGGAGCAATGTGATGACAAGTGTCATGGAGCATTGTGATGAGAGGGGCCTTGGAGAATTGTGATGACAGGCGTCATGAGGCATTGAGATGGCAGTGGTCATGGAGCATTATGATGAAAGGTGTTATGGAGCACTGTGATTACAGGGGCCATGGAGCATTGTGAATACAAAGGCCATGGGGCATTGAGATGACAGTGGTAATGGATCATTGTGATGACAAGTGTCCTGGGACCCTGTGATGACATGGTTCATGGAGCATTGTGATGACAATGGTCATGGCGAATTGTGATGACAATGTCATGGAGCATTGTGATGACAGGTGTCATGGAGCATCGTGATGACAAATGCCATGGAGAATTGTGATGAGAGGTGGCATTGGGCATTGTTATGAAAGGGGTCATGGAGTACTGGGATTACAGGGGGCATGGAGCATTGTGAAAACAATTGACATGGTGAATAGTGATGACAGGCTTCATATAGCATTGTGATGACAAGTGCCATTTAGCATTTTGATGTCAGGGTTCATCAGGCATTGTGTTAACGGGGGTCACGTGTCATTGTGATGACAAAGGCCATAGAGCATTGTGATCACAGGGGTCATGGAGCATTGTGACGACATGGGCCATGGAGCATTGTGAAGACAAGATTCATGGAGCATTGTGATGACACTGGCATGAAGCATGGTGATGACAACAGAACTGGAGCATTTTGATGACAAGGGCATGGAGCATTGTGGTTACAGGAGACATGGAGCATTGTGATGACATTGGCAGGGATCATTGTGATGACAGGGATCATGGAGCATTGTGATGACAAAGACCAAGGAACATTTTGATGACAAGTGTCATTGAGCAATGTGATGACACGGGAATGGAACATTATGATGACAAATGTTCTGGAGCATTGTGATGACAAGCGCATGGAGCATTGTGATTAAAGGGGCCATAGAGCATTGTGATGACAACGGCATGGAGCATTCTGATGACAGTGGTCATTGATCATTGTGATTACAAAGACCATGAGGCATTGTGCTGACAGGGACCTTGGAGCATTGTGATGACAATGGTCATCAAGCATTGTGATGACAGGGGTCATAGAGCATTGTGATGAGAAAGACCATGGAGCATGGTGATGACAGAGGCCATGGAACATTGTGATGACAAGGCCATGTACCATTGTGATGACAAGGGCAGGGAACCTTGTGGTGACCGGGGTCATGGAGCATTTTGATGACAACTTTCATGGAACATTGTGATGACAGGAGTCATGGAGCATTGTGTTGAAAAGGAACATGGAGCAGTGTGATTACAGGGTCCATGGAACATTGTGAATACATAGGCCATGGAACAATGTGATGACAGGGGTCATGTAGCATTGTGATGACAGGGTCATGGAGCATTGGGATTACAGGGCTTATGGGGCACTGTGATGACAGGGTGCATGGAGCATTGTGATGAAAATGGTCCTGGAGCATTATGATGACAGCAGTCACAGAGGATTGGGATGAAAGGTATCATGCAGCATTGTGATGACAACGGTCATGGATCATTTTGATGACAGGGGTCATGGAACATTGTGATAAGAATGTTCATAAAGCATTTTGATGACAGGGGTCATGAAGCATTGTGTTGACACGGGCATGGAGCATTGTAATGATAGGATATCTGGAGCATTGTGATGAAAAGGGGATGGAGCATTTTGATGACAGGGTCCAAGGAGCATTGTGCTGACAATGGCATGGAGCATTGTGATGAAAATGGTACTGGAGCACTGTGAGGAAAGGAATCATGGATCATTGTGATGACAGGGGTCATGGAGCTTTTTGATGACAAGGGTCATGGAGCATTGTGATGACACGGTCAAGGAACATTGTGATGACAAGAATTAGGGAGCATTGTGATGAAAGCACATGGAGCATTGTGATGAAAGGTGACAAGGAGCATTGTGATGATATGGGCAGAGAACTTTGTGATGACAGGGGTAATGGAGCATTGTGATGAAAAGTGTCATCGAACATTGTACTGAGAGGGATCATGGAGCTTTTTGGTAAGAGAGGCCTTGGAGATTTGTGCTGGCAGGCGTCATGGGGCATTGTAATGACAGCGGTCTTGGATCATTGTGATGAAAGTGGTCATGGAGCACTGTGATTAGAGGGGCCATGGAGCATTGTGAATACAAAGGCTAGGGAACATTGAAGTGACAGGTTTCATGGAGCATTGTGATGAAAGTGATCATGGATCATTGTGATGACAAGAGTCCTGGAACCTTGTGATGACAAGGTTCATGGAGCATTGTGATGACAAGGACGATGGCGAATTGTTATGACATCTGTCATGGGGCATTGTGATGACAGTGGTCATCTAGAACTGTGATGAAAGGTATAATGCAGCACTGTGATGACAGGGGCCATGGAACATTGTGATGACTGAGGCCATGGAGTATTGTGATGACAAGTGTCATGGGGCATTTTGATGACATTGGCATGGAGCATTATAATGACAAGAGTTCTGGAGCATTTTGATGAAAAGGGCATGGAGCATTGTGATGACAGGGGCCATGGAAAATTGTGATGGTATAAGCCATGGAGCATTGTGATGACAAGTGTCATGGGACATTTTGATGACATTGGCATGGAGCATTATGATGACAAGAGTTCTGGAGCACTTTGATGACAAGGGCATGGAGCATTGTGATCACAGGGCCCATGGGGCATTGTGATGAAAAGAGCCATGGAGCATTGAGATGACAGGCGTCTTGAGGTATGGTGATGACAGTGGTCATGGAGCATTGTGATGAAAGAGATCATGGAGCAATATGATAACAGGGGCCATGGAGCATTGTGATGACAGGTGTATTGGAGCATTATGATGAAAATAGTAATGGATCATTGTGATGACATGTGTCATGGAACACTGTGATGACACGGTTCATCGAGTATTGTGATGACAAGGGTCATAGCGAATTGTGATGACAGGTGTCATTGGGCATTGTGATGACATTGATCATCTAGGAATTGTGATGAAAGGTATCATGGAGCACTGTGATGACTGGGGGCATGAAGCATTGTTATGAAAATTGTCCTGGATTATTGTGATGACAGCAGTCATGGAGAATTGTGATGACAGGGATTATGCAGCATTGTGTTGACAAGGCTATGGACTATTGTGATGACAATGGTCATGGAGCAATGTGATGAAAGTTTTCATGGAACATCGTGATGAAAAGTGCCTGGGAGCATTGTGACGATAAAGGCCATGGAGCATTGTGATGACAAGTGTCACGGAGCATTGTAATGAAAGCTTTCATTATGCACTGTGATGACAAGGGGGATGGAGTATTGTGATGAAACTGGTCCTGGCGCATTGTGATAACAAAAGCCATGGAGCATTGTGATGACAGGCATCATGGAGCATGGTGAAGAAAGGGGCCATGGGGAATTGTAATGACAATAGAGAAATGTGATGAAAATGGTCAGCGAGCATAGTGATTAAAGTGGTCATTGAGAATTGTGATGAATAGTGACATAGAGCATTGTGATGACAAAGGTCATGGAGAACTGTGATGACCAGGGTCATGTAGCTTTGTGATGACACGTCCATGGAACATTGTGATGACAAGAATTCTGGAGCATTGTGATGACACGGGCCGTGGAGCATTGTGATGCCACGGTCATGGATCATTGTGATGACAAAATTCTGGAGCATTGTGAGGAAAAAGGCTTGGAGCATTGTGATTATAGAGGACATGGAGCATTGTGATGACATGGGCAGGGAACACTGTGATGACAGTTGTTATGGAGCAATGTGATGACAAGTGTCATGGAGCATTGTGATGAGAGGGGCCTTGGAGAATTGTGATGACAGGCGTCATGAGGCATTGAGATGGCAGTGGTCATGGAGCATTATGATGAAAGGTGTTATGGAGCACTGTGATTACAGGGGCCATGGAGCATTGTGAATACAAAGGCCATGGGGCATTGAGATGACAGTGGTCATGGAGCATTGTGATGAAAGTGGTAATGGATCATTGTGATGACAAGTGTCCTGGGACCCTGTGATGACATGGTTCATGGAGCATTGTGATGCCAATGGTCATGGCGAATTGTGATGACAATGTCATGGGGCATTGTGATGGCACTGGTCATCTAGAAATGTGATTCAAGTTATTATGGAGCACAGTAATGAGAGGGGCCATGGAGCATTGTGATGACAAGTGTCATGGAGCATTGTGATGACAGGTGTCATGGAGCATCGTGATGACAAATGCCATGGAGAATTGTGATGAGAGGTGGCATTGGGCATTGTGATGAAAGGGGTCATGGAGTACTGGGATTACAGGGGGCATGGAGCCTTGTGAAAACAAGTGACATGGTGAATAGTGATGACAGGCTTCATATAGCATTGTGATGACAAGTGCCATTTAGCATTTTGATGTCAGGGTTCATCAGGCATTGTGTTGACGGGGGTCACGTGTCATTGTGATGACAAAGGCCATAGAGCATTGTGATCACAGGGGTCATGGAGCATTGTGATGACATGGGCCATGGAGCATTGTGAAGACAAGATTCATGGAGCATTGTGATGACACTGGCATGAAGCATGGTGATGACAACAGAACTG